>NC_065535.1:28960781-29260781 GCF_932294415.1 Quercus robur | reverse complement strand
AAATGCGGATCCGAAGACACGATCTGGAAAACGCAGATCTGAAGAAGAAAAACAGAGATTTGGAGAACGCAGAACAATCTGAAAAACAAAGGTTAGATCCAAAGGAACAGAACGACAATCTGAAAAACAGAGGAAGAATCTACAAAAGCAAATGAGAAAGAAGAAGTGCAGAGGAGGAACTCGAGTATTATAAACTCAAGTTCAACGTGGATTCCACGTAGATAATTTTTGTTTGCCAGCTTAGGAACTCGAGCATTTAACACTCGATTTCTATCATGAAACTTGAGTCTTAAAAACTCAAGATGCTATTTTTCCACTTTGTTTTTCAAACATCACCACTAACAAAATTGTTAAAAATTTAAGGCCAAATGAAAAAAAAAAAATTCAGCTCCCCTGTTGAAATTCAGCTTAATCGTTTTCCTTGTCTGCGTCTGAAAGCTTTTGAAATTAAAAGGTAATTGAATTTTTCATCTTTATCTCTCTCTCTATATTTCATTTTTTTGTTTCTCTCTTTCTATATATGTATATATGTTTGTATGCAATGCTATATTTTAGTGACGAATTGTGTTTTAAACATGAAATTGTCAATCTGATTGTGCCATGGATTCAAAAAAAAAAATTCTAAGAATGGAATTCCTTGCATTTGTTTGATTTTTTCTCTATTTATGCTTTAGCAGCATGCATAAGTGCACTTCCATTCCAGTTATCTAGGATAGGTCTAGTAAAGTAGTAACCAATTGCTCCTGGGCATGAGCATAAACTACTTAGCTTGTCGGGTGAATGCCTTTGGATTACCAGGGAACTAGTTCTAGCTGGTGGGTTCAATTGCCTGTAGGTTTTACTAGTTAGAGGTGAGTCCAAAGGGCTCTTATTTAGAAAGGTTCCCTATGTTAAAATAAAAAATAAAAAATAAAAAGGGGGGGTTCTTCCATAACCAATGCAAAGAGATATGGACTTGAAGTTGAACCTTTATGCAAACTTATTGTGATAAGAAATTCAAGTGTGATACTGATGCTTCTGCTAGTTATGCAAACTTATCATCATAAATTCATAATAGTCTTTCATTGTCTTAATATACTTTAGAGGAACTCCCTTCTTTTATGAAATCCAACAGCCAACAGATAACCTTTCTAGGTTATATTGGGTTTTAGTGGCAACTATTAGAACTCCAGGGTTTAATGAAACCAGCATAATATTCAAGGGGATTAATGTAATTTTTCCTTTCCTTTTTGCTTTTGTGCTGTCTGTAGTATGCTGCTGCTGAAGCTTTTAGAGGCTTTTTTCTGAGTTGGTTCATGAAGAATGTCGAGAGTTAGAGACAGGACTGAGGATCTGAAGGATGCTGTAAGGAAGACTGCTCTTTCTTTGGAATATAGCGTGGTTCGTTTATCATTTGGATTCATTTTTTCTCTAATTATTTATATGATGTGTTTCTTGTGATGGAAACTTTTGGCATGATGGAGTTCTGGGGAAAAGGTTTTGGTTATAAACTTATAATGTTGGTGTAAAGATATAAGTTGATTGTTTTGTTCTTTTGTTATTCCCTTGAAATTTTTTCTTAGCTATGTCTGATGTGTATTTATTTGAAACCAGTCAAAATCTGCTTGTATCTTTATTTATTGAAATTCTATATCTTGATATCCCTGTAAGTGACTTGGCCTGTGCATGTAATACATAATTTGTTACCTTGACAACAAATAAACTATTTTTTTCCCCTTTTCCTAAGTGAGGTGTTGTTTTTGGCAGTCAAAATTGGCAGCCATTTTGACATCTTTTATCATTCATAAACCTCAGCAAGGTCAGCTTTCACTAAAGCTGCACTGAAGACGGTACATTCAATATTGCTAGAGTCCTTTATTTTTCTGGTCCCCTTTACTTTGGTTAAGGGAATTGGTTCACTAGAAATCAGCAAAAAAAAAATTGATACGTAAGGATTTCCAGGTGTTTTTTTTCCCCTGATGGAAAGGGAGCATTTGAACATTTACATATAGTTTGTTGTTAACTCTTCTCTATATCATCTATTAGCTAGAAAGCGTCGAAGCTTTGGAGCAGTTTATGTTGAAACATTGAAAGGATTATGTGGATCTTTATCACACAACTGATCAGGAGAGAGATAGTATTGAACATGAAGTAAGTTGTCAAAGTCATCCTCAGAAACCCTTTTCTAAGTCATTCTATTATCTCTGTCAACATATGGAAATCACTTTATAATCTAAAACAATAGAATCTGATGCTTATGTTTTTGTGATGGGTCTTAACATGTTTTTCTTCCACACAGATTATTGAAGAATTACATGTGTCAGGCATTCGATGTGGCTTTGCAAGTCAGTTATATGTATATATAACACATATTGTAGTTTATTTCAGGTTGACCCTGTTTTAATTTTTGTACCAAGTGCTTAATTGCTTTGTTTTACTAGTTTCCATTCTCCACAGTAACTTTATACAATATAGGGGCCTCTCTCTTTTTTGTAGGTAAATCCTTTTGCACATTTCGTGAAAGATGAAGCTGCATAGTTATTACACTACACTAAACATTTTTTAAATCAATTCTTTGCAGGTTAGTACTTTCATTGCCAAGAACAAATTGATATTATAAAAAATAGCATAAACAATGAAGAAGCAAACTCCAAGGGCTGGCTTGGTGAAAGAGCAGTATTAGATAATACTAATGCCGATACTATAGCGCACAAACATGGTGTGTTATGATTTTTTTTTTTTTTCTTCTAATTTTTATTAAATCTATTTATCTTTTATTGGAGTTGTGCTGGGTTTGGACAGATCTTCCTTTTTAAAAGTCTGGTCTCACCTGATATAGAGGTGGCCAGTTAGATTATTTTTACCACTTTGTGAGTTCCAATTCATGTTTTCATTGATACCCTTGTCTATCTCAATTGGCTTATCTTCTCTGATTCTGAAAACCTACTTCTAACTGCCCTAGATGTTGTGGTTATAGGACCACTTGTCTTGTTTTCATTATTTCCCAAGGTTAACCTAATGGGTAGCTGATATTTTTTCACGAGTCATCAGGGATTTTTTAATACTGATTAATAATGTTTTTTTCCTGTCATATCTGATAGATTAATTTTCTTATTATATTTTCTTGAGCTGCAGGTTTTAATTTTAAGTGAGAGACTTCATTCAGTCACAATGCAATTTGATCAGCTAAGAGCCATACGCTTCCAAGATGCCATTAATAGAGCGATGCCTAGAAGAAAACTCCACCATAATGCCAATTCAAATTCTGCTGATACCTCTAAATCAAATATGTCAGAGTTCAAGGAGCCTGATGAATTTCAACCTGACCATCTAAGAGTCCAGCAGCAGCTTTTGGATGATGAAACACGTGCCCTTCAGGTAACCAAATTAGTGGCTCTCTGATCACATTTGTTTAAAACCACCCATAATCGTGTTTCTTCCCTTGTTCAATTCTAGACTGAGGTCGTCCTAAAGTTAAAGCTGCTTGCCGTTGCTCATTATGCAGGTATAGTTAACTAGTTTTCTGGATGGAGTTCAAGAAACTGAAACTAAGTTGGTGGAAATTTCAGCATTGAATCACCTTATGTCCACCCATGTTCTGCATCAAGCTCAACAGATAGAATTTCTGTATGATCAGGTGAGAGATGATATCTGTTTTCCGTATTTCTTGTTTATATGTTTAGCAACAATTCATACACCAAATGATATCTCTGGCTTTGTACAACTAATTCCCTTGTGAAATTACTCGAAATGGGTGGGTCTCTTCAGTTAGCATTTGTTTCAGACAGTAACTCGAATACTTTATCATAGTAGTTGTGGGCGAGCTTCAACATTGCTTTAAATTGAGGAAACATATGCACTCTGCATTCAAAATTCCAGAGCTGCAGTGCTAAATGGGTGAAGGCTGCTGGTCTGGTTGACCTGTTAGCCTGATCTGTCGTAGTTAATAATAGGATTTTTTTTTTTTTTTGGGGGGGGGTTGTTGTTTAGAAGCTGACATATGATGGGGTCAAGAAGTGCAAGCTTTATAAACCATGGGAATGTCACTAGGGAAGTACGAGCTCATAGGTGTAATTTGTTTCTCCCTTCTGTTTTCTTTAATTATCGTTGTCTAATCTCTAACATCATCAATCAGACATTTGGGGAAGCATATTTTACATCTTTAAATTGTGTTACAGTGAGATTGAACATGACTCTAGATGCATCCAAACACTACATTTAGAGCTGAATCCTAGGGTGGAAAAGTGATGCAATACATTAACTGAACATGAAGCAAAAGCATTTCCTTCACTCTTTTATTTGTAATCACCAAAATGTGTTGTGTACTGTTTTCTTGTCTACTTATTGTTGGGATTATTCTAGACACTGGAGTTAAATATAACTTACACCTATTCTCTTATTTGATCCTTTTTCTTCCCATCTTTTCTTCTGTTTATTTTACAGGCAGTTGAAGCTACAAAGAATGTAGAGCTTGGTAAAGGGTAGAAAGCAAACTACTGACAATATATATCGATTTTTTTTTTTTTTTTTTTTTGGTCACTATAAATTAGATAAAGGTTTAAAAATATAAAGTGAAACCCAAAATTTATTTCACAACTTTTTTAATTAAAAATATATGATATAATTTGAATTTATGTCAGATTTATAGGTTCAAAAACTAAAATTTAATAAATAAAAAAAAAAAAAAAAAAAAAAAAAAAAAAAAAAAAACTCAAAATTTAAGTGTTGAAAGTATAGGTTCTTTTGTCACCAAGAGCTTTGTAACGCAATGAATATCTTTTGGTATTTTCAACAAAAACATTTAGAATTCAAATCTTATTTTTTCCGACTATTGAATTATCAATATGTGTGTGTGTGTTATTTTGGATGGAAGAATTAAACAATTATTGAACTATAAAACTCAGCATTAATTTGCAATCACTTTTTAACATTCCTTTACCATATAAATTTATTGTTTAAAAATTATCACTTTTTAACATTCCTTTACCATATAAATTTATTGTTTAAAAATTATCATATTAGTTGCGAGATTTCAAATTTTGATGTGAATTGTACAGTATTTGTAATGTAAATTGCACACATCCACAATTCAAGTGAAATAGAAAACATTTTGTTTTGATAATTATTAATTAAGTTATTAATTTAGATATTGATTTGGATTATAAGGAGTGTGGGGGTCAAAAAACAACCATAGTGACAACAAAATGACTTACACAATTAATTTATAAAAGAAATGGCAGAAATTTCACAATGGAAAAGCTAAACAGCAGATTGAAAGATAACAAGGATCAAAAAAGACTTTTATTGATATAGGAACAATTTTCCCAAGGTACGAGGGATAGGATTAAAAAGCTAAAAACACTTGGACATATTCTACTGTTACAACTTTCTCTCTCTTGTTCTTCTATAAATCTGTTCTCTCAATTTTTCTGAATCCCCCCATCTGCTGCACCTCCCCTCCTTTTATAGACATTTTTTCCTTCTTTCTCTCCCCAGTTAGCCCGTTCCCCGTTGGATTTGGGGTATATTTGTCCCATCACTCTTCTGCTCTGCCACTCTTTCATCATGAAATTGGACTTTTGGGGGTGTTTTCACTATTTAGGCCAATCAATTAGCATTTAATGTGGAAGAGATTAGGTGAAAACATCTCATTAATGCAGAGGTGACTGCCCCAATGGTCCTTATCTCTTCATAGCGTTTTCCAAGGTGAGTCTAATGGAAGGTGGCATCTCGATCCACAGGAGAACTGGTCAACCGTGGTTCCTTGCATATATGCTATCCAAAAGGCTCTGCTTATTCCCATCCAACACAAACTGGGGTTTGAAGCATATCGAGCAGCCGTGGAGTTCGAACATTATGCCAAACCCCTAGAGGGTTATGCAAGCAGGTTATCAGAAGAGTGAGATAGGAGAAACCTGACATTGGTTGGGTCAAATTATATTCAGATGGTTCATCTAAAGGGAACTCGGGTATTGCTGGAAGTGGAGGTCTCATTAGAAATGAAAAGGGTGAATGGATCTGTGGCTATGCCAAAAAGATTGGAATTACCACCAGCTTTGTTGCGGAACTGTGAGGTCTTAGGGATGGGCTGATTCAATGTCTCAACTTTAAGCTTTCTTCTGTACTAATAGAACTAGACGCAAAGCTATAGTTGATTTATTGGCTAACCCGTGCTATTCCAATAATGCTATATCCCCTTTAGTGGATGACTGCAAGTTCCTAATGGCCTAGCTTCCCCAAGTCCAAGTCAAGCATTGCTTCCGGGAAATAAACAAACGTGTAGATGCCCTCGCACGATTAGGATCGAAGCAAAACAGCGACTTCCATTTGTTTAATTGTCCACCTGTGGACATCTTAGATCTTTTTAATTTTGATGCTAATGGGCTGTACTTAAGTAGACTGTCTTCTTTTTTTTAGAATGAAGCAGACTTTGTCTTGAACCTGTGTTTTCTCTTTAGTTTTTAATGTTATTCGATGTTTACAACAACAACAATAACCAAAAAAAAAAAAAAAAATAAAAAGAAAAAAGAGGTAATCAGCTCGGACCTCCACAGGATTCACCTCTGGAAGTTATCTTTTATTCCACAGGCCTCTTCATTCACATTCATATTCACATCTTTGAACAGGGCCCATCTTTTTAGAAATTATCTATTGGGTCTCTCTCTCGGCCCGAGTTCATGTTCATCCCCACAAGGAGCATATTACAAATTAACCTCTTAATAGAGTATTGATGTTTTTACTCCAAAAAATATCATAAAGTTTTGGTTAGAAAGCTATGAGTAACCCTCATTGTCAGTTTGGGACAGGAAGTTTGTCAAAACCAAAAGGTTTGTGACAGGAAGTGGGAAGCAAGCGAGGTGGTTGAGGCGACATTCGAGAGTGAGAGCCTACGCCCAATATGCGTTCAGATTGATATATTTTCTTTTCTTTTTCCTTTTTCGTGGGAACTGTATTTTAAAGGTTTAAATATAGGTTGCTTTATGCGAACCTTGTACCGCGAGTAAAACACAAGTGAAAGTTCAATGCAACAAAAAAGCACAAAGAGATGAAAATAATAATCTATCGCCCAATTTACAGCTCATAAATAAAAGCTCATAAATCCTGTTTTCCACAATACTATTTCAATATATATAATTGAACATTACAATTAGGTAAACTGTAAAATGTATACCAACAACCCCACTACTCCCTCCCTTCTCATGGCAACTATTGAGAAAGAAATGGAAAAGAAAAAAGAATCAACTGCCAACTCCCAAGTTACAACATGAGACTGCAGGAGAGGAGCTCATTTCTATTTGTATGAGAGCAACTGATGAACTTTGAACTTTTGCTTGTCATATTTGGTGGCTGAAAATCTTCAAAGAAAATAATTGCACGCGGTAGGCAGAAGAGAGATCCAGACACATGGATGCCACTCTTTGCTTCTATTTACTGCTATGAGCCAAAACAGTTCCCTCTTGGCACTGAGAAAGAATGTAGGAAAACACTTTCTGCATATGATTTACAGCTCTTGCCTGGATGTACATGGTGATTTCACTTTACATAACCTGAATTTTTTAATATCAGGCATCCCCTTCCCTCCTGTCTCCATTTTCTTCTTGACCTGATACAGCATTTAGCTGCTGCTGCAACTGTTTAGTGATAACTAAATTATCAATGCAAGCTTCAAATGATGTTAATAATTAATTCCTACATAAACAATTGGACCCCCACCCTCTTTCTATACCCTGATGGGTAAAAAATCAAAAAGACGATGCCCGTGGAGCATTCCTGAAAGGAACCTATCCAGGCGTCATGTTAATCTACTAACAATCCTATTCCTAGGTCAACAGCCAATCAGTACCGACCAAAACCAACCAATTTCTATTAGAGTGAGTTATCTTGTTTTAAAAATTCCATGCTAGGCCCATCCCAAAGTCATGGAAACATATAATTCAAAACTGAACCCCCCCTGAGCAACTCACTTGTATGTATTTTAACTTTTCAGCAGTCAGCTCTTCACACAAATTGACCGTCCTGCAGAAATGGGGAGAAATTTAGAGAAACCTCCACACACTGGAAAAACAAACAATAAACAAAAGAGAGATCAGAAGTACTTATGATACCGACCTAAATTGAAGCTCAGAGATCTTGAGAAGAAGTAAACGTTCCCTCTCAGAAGCCGCTGTTTCAATCTGTTGAAAGAACAAATCAGAAAAACTAGGGAAGAATATCGAGCAAAGCGTTAATCAAAATATGTCAGTCCAATTGTCATCAGCACCAAGCAAAGAAACACATAGTTATTAGTCATGAAACTGTTTTATACAAAATAGATTTATTATGGAATTTAAACAAGATAATGGAGTAAGGGTTCCATAATGGTGCTCTCAAGAACCTTTTCACCAGACTCCTCCACATTGAAAATTTTTGGCACCTAAAACTATGTATGCCAATTCATCATATTTATCATAGTGGAGTAACAAGCCAAATAGTGAGCAAAAACATCATCCTTGTCTGATCACATACACTTGTCACATTTGATGGGATTATGCTGGTCAACACACAATCAAAGAACATAAAGTGCCAACTTTGATCCATTCATAGTTGCATATGCCTTCATCTCATTTTGTTGGAACTGTGGCCACAGGATCCTCATGCAATAACAATTGGTAAGTTTGATTTTCATACTAAATTTATTGGAGAGTAATGAAAATACTTCATGAGGAAAAACCTTTTTTTTTTTAATAAGTTACTTCATGAGAAAAACTAATACGAACAGAGTGCTTTCCATGAAAACAATCAATCAATAACCACTTATTGAAAGAATAAAATATAAAAAGCAATTATTGGCATAGAGAACTTAGAATGAATTTTGGCAAAGGAAGTCTCAGAATTGTCTTTATTTTTCCGTCCAAAACTTAAAAAAACAAAAAGGCTAAGTAAGAATGCAACCTACAGAAGGGAAGTCTAA
Source organism: Quercus robur (assembly GCF_932294415.1). Lineage (NCBI taxonomy): Eukaryota > Viridiplantae > Streptophyta > Magnoliopsida > Fagales > Fagaceae > Quercus > Quercus robur. The sequence goes on along the minus strand of NC_065535.1, from coordinate 29,251,852 downwards.
TCACAGAAACCTTGGCTGCATTCATAAATACATTTCTACTAACTAGCAAAGCTAATAATAGGGTCTCAGTAATGCAAGGACAACCTATTCTTCAGCAAAATTTCAATGTTTCTTTTGTAAAAAGAAAATGAATTCAAACAGTTTCCAACTAGCCAGAAGCACATAGATAAATATACTTACAGTTCCATTGTTCTCTGAACTACGAGGCAATGGCGGCAACTTTCCATTTTGGGTAGCTGAAAAAAAATAGGAGTGCTTTACAAACGTGCTTGATACCTATTTTCTCAATATAACTAGATATAACTACCTCAAGAATCATACTCACCATCTGCTACCTCAGCTGGTTGCATGCTGTAGAGCAAATTCATGATAAGATCCTAGTATACAAGTAAAATTTTAGCAAAAGAATCTATTGAACACAGATTTAAGTTTGTCAAGGACTATTCTAATGGTCAAAATCAAATATAAAATCATAATTTCTTTTATAAGTTCGATTTCACCTGTTGCGTTGTGGTCTGCATAAAAAGATGCTGAAGGTGAGGCATGAGAAGTGAAGCAGGTAAATTACCATTGCTAAATTCCTTTGGCGACTGATTGATAGGCTGAAAACACACAGAATTACATTATATGAATTAAAGGAAAAATAAAGACTATCATAAGGACAAATTCTATGAAGTAAACCTTACAAGTATACTAGAATGTCAGACTTGATCTTCAATATAATCCGCCACTTGGGAGTCAGATATATTAAATGTAAACATGTGGATCAAGATAAAATGCTACTTAACAATTGGGCATTATTGTCCACCCGCTTACACAAACACACACACACACATTAATAATTAACAAAGTACAGCACACAAGTCTGAAAATTAAAAATAGTAATACCTAATTTTCACACAACATTGCAGACACCCACAGACGTCAAATATTGTCTTCTTTCCTCTCAAGAAAAAAAATCCCCCAAAAAGATAGTATTATTCTACCATATTAGTAAATCTTTTACGTGATTGTACTACAAATGAAGGTGATTATTAACATAATTTATATAATTAAACTATTTGAGCAAGGCAGTATACTAACCGCTTGCTTGGAATCAAAAATCCATTCACCAACACTAGCAGACTTTCTTAATGGAGATCCCTAAAAACAACAAAACAGAACATCAGGTGAGAATTTGAAACCCATTGTAATTACTTCAACAATATTTTCAAGCGAAAATTGGCCAAATACCTGTGTAGACCGTCGTGGAACTGTACTTAATGGAATATCCTAGGGCACATCTTTAAGTTAGTGATAGTCATATAATTGGGAGAGGAGGGGGAGAGAAAGCGAGTTGCCTGGGGAAGGGAAGGGGGGGTTCATTATGAAGCCTTACCTTTACAAGATCTAAATTCTCTGATGTTACTGAAAATCTTCCTCTAATTTGCACCAGATTTGCCTTTGACTTGTCATCTAAGGAATCCCTAAACCCTATTAAGGGGGAAAAATAGTTAATGTCACAAATTCTGTGAGCCTGCAGGCTATTGGTAGCAGCATCAGCAGCAGTGATGATAATGATGATATTTGATGCATATTGAATTACTTCATTACCTCCAGTAGACTTTATTGGAGCTGATAAACTATTTGCCGAAGCTCGGTTTGGAAGCATCAAAGGACCACTAAAGCTTGGTGCCCGCCGTACTTGTTGGAAAGCTTTCTCAGTAGATGGTTGAATTTCAAGCTCAGTCCTAGTAATTAACTAAACATCAGCTACTTGTCCACACCACCAGAAAAATATCCAAATGACAAGAGCATATGGAAAATGAAACTTTTCAAATGAAACAGAAGTTAATAATTTGGCTTCGTAGAATAAATCCAAATACATCATGACAAACCTTTCAGAGATTCGCACTCTCTCTGATACTGAATGACTAAGCACAGCACCAGGCATAAGTGGGCCACTCTGAGTTTGGCGAATTTTCACTGTTTGAGTTTTAGTCTTGGCCTGAACCATGTCCTTTTCTGACATTGATGAAGATGCCTCAGTGCTTGAGCCATTTTTTCTCCAACCAACTTTCTCTTGGCATCCAGATTCCAGTAAATCACTTTCCACAACCTTTCCCTTTCTATTCAGGACGTCAGCCTGTGGTTTTTCTTCACCACTATTTCGCCCTCTGTACTCAGGCTGTGATAATTCATAATTTAAATTCAATTTCCCAAAACTGGTTTGGAAATCAATTGAATCCTGCCATTGAAAGATGAGAAAATATTAATTCACTTGCTTAGAATCAAAATTTCAAAGAGAAAACAAAGATAAAATAAGATTAATATGCACTCTCAAGAAGCAGGAGAAAAATTGAACACTTGGACTGCTCTTGAAAAAGAAAATTAGATGCCCGATGTAGTTTTAAAATATTACTACCTCCTCACTGAAAACATATTTCATGCTTTCATCTTCTTCCCTGGTCTCTGGCCCATCATCATCATCATCTCTCACCTAGAAAAAAATTACATCAGATTAACTGACTAGTATAACCAACCAAACACTGTCCAAAAGAAGATACTGTCTCAATATGAACTAACTTGATAATTGATAAAGATTAAAAAGAATATTTCTTACCAGTGATGCTTGCGCTTTTAAATCCTCAATATCGAAGTTCCAGGCACTAACTCCTCGCTGGTACTCACTCTGATAGCAGCAAGACAAGACATTACCACCAAAGATAAGAAAAAGAGTAAAGTAACGTTTTATGTACAGATATCTCTGATCACTAAAAGTAAGATATTACAAAAGAAACATTTCCCAGTTTTTTATTTACGCTAATTCTAGTCTGAGCAAAGAAACATATATGACATAAACGAGATTAATCTCTAGCCTTTGAATGATCCACAAAGAAAAAAAATAGCTTCCATATTTTCTTTGTATAATCATTATTATCAATCTGCAAAATAAGTTAGAAAACAGACCAAAGCTGGATAAAAGAGCAAATTCCAAATCAGAAATACGAGGTGTTGGCATGCATCGACCACAGGAAAAGCCCTTACATTTGTTTGAAAAGCCCTACACTCTAAAACAGATTGTTTTCTCTGTTTCAATATTGTTACTCCTTTTTCAACAGTTTTCTATGGATTAAGAGTCTTCAATAATCATTTAAAGAAAAATATGAAGTTTTCCTCTGATCTAATGGCTTCTCCTGGATTCAGAATTTAGGATGGACATACCCAGTCAACTACCAAATAACATACATGATTGTAACTTAGATTCCTCAGTGGTAATAAAGCAGCACACATATTCAAATGGGGGCAGTTGTCACTGATAGTTACTTGATCATCTTAGTTGAGGTTTTCACAAATGGACAGAATATGAACAGGGGAGGGGGGAAATTGTTAAAGTTCAAAAAAGCATTCTCAAGAAATGCAAACAGTTGAATATTAGAAAAAAATAAAAGACAATTTGCTACATCATCATGACCACAGGTAAATCAAATTTAAGTTCAAAATAAATGGCGTGAACTAAGGTTTATGACCTGTGATATAGCCTCTTGTTCTGCTGAAGGCATTTTCTTTAGAGCTAGTTGTGCTGCGTCTTTAAGCTGCAAAATTAACCAATGCCATCAGACAAGTCCACCAGGACAAGTGAAATTATGAACGTTGCATTCCAGCATTATGATGGTTAACCTGGAGGGCTTTTACACGATTCCAAAGGGGTGGCAAATCAGCAAATAATTTCTTCACAGAAAGCTCTGGAGACTTTGCATGCTTGAAAAAGGAGTGTTTCAATAATTTCTCTGCTGTTGGCCTCTTTGCTTGATCTTTCACCAGACACATTGCAACCATTTCTTTAAAAGACTGATCACAACTGGAAATCCTCCAATTAGAATATTATTCCATAATATAAAGACATTGAAAGACGGAAACCACCAAATAGTGAAGTATATATGTCATTTTCACTTTAGCCAGAAAGAACATGAATACCTTAGAGAATTTTTTATCTCGATCATAATCAAGCCCAGGAGGGGCATTCTGTATCGTCATCAGGAGAACCTATAGAACAATAAAGGGTCAGATATATTTTAGATGTTTCAACAAAGTGCTACTGAGAAAACCTACTTAACCTTATGCAATTCTGCAGGTACAATCTTATTGAACCCCTATAATGTAAATACCTTCATTGGAGGATATTTTGAAAATGGTGCATGACCGTGAGCCAGCTCCAATGCCGTTATACCAAATGACCAAATATCAGCCCTGTAGAAGAATGATGCAAGAGAGAACCAAGTATATATATTATTTTCTTATTTTCTCCACAAATCAAGACATGAAATTGACTATTTATGCAAATAAGACATTCAACAACTATCAGAAGAAAGTGATTCTCTGTTTGATAAAGAGTTTAAAAAAGGAATAAAAGTAAAATACAGGAAATGCCACAGTCCCTATCACAAATTTGCTAAGTTTAAAGGACCATCTATTATGGGGCCTACATTCTACACACAGACATGTGTATATAAGTAGATATTAACATGTAAAGACACTGAAAGCCTGCCTTTTGTCCCAGGCCAAAAGCAACCCAATCCATATTCAACAGACCTTCACCTAGAAAAGACTATGCCCAGTTTACTATGGCAGCTAAAGCTTTCAAACAGAATAAGTAGGTGGTGCTGAATAAATCAAATAATGGCAAATCATCAAGGCAAACAAATGCTATAACCATAAGCCAAAGTTCTAGAGCAAGTTATCGAGTTCAATTGGGGCAGTGACGAACAGAAGCAACACCTTCATGTTCCAACCCTAACCCTTACCGTCAAAGCTCCTCTATGTTTCTTTGAAATTATAAAATGGAATAAAACTCACTTGGAATTATATCCACTTCCTGGCTGCAATACCTCTGGTGCCATCCTGGAAAGCAAAGATATGTTGAAATCTCAAACACACGGATAAAAGAATAAATTATAATAACATACAGCATCAAACCAAGAAATATCCTAAAAAGAAATTGAATACATTGACAATATATCTTACCAGCATGGGGTCCCTACAAAAGTATTTCTTGTTCGTTGTCTTTCACCTGTATCAAACGTGCAAGCTGAAACACCAAAGTCGGCAAGCTTTATCACCCCATTTGTATCAAGTAGTATGTTTCCAGCCTGTGATGCAAATATCAAACTTAATTTGAAACCCTCCCAACGTATCTTTAAAAAAAGAAGAGCAAATATAGACCATGTAGTGGAGGGATGTTGAAGTTCTACATTCAACTAACCTTAACATCCCTATGAATATGTCCTTGTCGATGAAGGTAGTCCAAAGCCTTCAAAGTTTCTTTTAGTATAGAACCAATAGCAGCTTCTTCAAAGCCATCTGGGTATGCTATCTTCATGAGGTGCAAACAAGAACCCTCCGCCATGAAAGGCATGACCACCCAAAGGTTTCGTCCAACAACAAATGAACAATAAGCCCTAACAACATTTGGATGATCTATCAAAATCATTGTTTGAGCCTCCCTACGTATGTCATCCTGCAAAATAACACAAAAAATTAAAATTTAACCATCATTTAAAGCAAAATATAAAGAACCAACTATTTCTGATAGATTACACAATTTAAGCTTAAGTAAAGAGGCAACCAATAAAAAGTAGAAATAATTGAAAAACAGTAAGAATACAGGAAAAAGTTCAGTTTCAAGAATATATATATGTGTGTGTGCACGCGCGCGCACGCACGTATCTCTATGTGTTTTTTTTTTTTTGGGGGGGGGGGGGTGTCAGGTTCAAGTTACACGTGTTTTAACTCTTTGTGATGTTACTTTCATTGATAGAGTATTTTTGACGAATTAACAATTGGATTACATTATCTCCATCTATCCTCCAATACTTGCCAAATATCAAGATTATCGAAAATCAATCATTATCCCATCATAAAATGTTTAAATTTCAAGATTTTGAACTTAAAAATTATACATAAAACATGAGTTAGTGAATCAAATAGCATATAACATCTTATTAACACGAAATTTAACGTGCATATTAAGGGCAACAAAAATTGTAATCTAACAGTTGGACTTTCAAAATATTGATCCTATAAAAAGTTATGGAGTGACTTAACATCGCAAAGAGTTACATTAGGTGTAACATGGAGTGTATATATACACTTCTGATTTTTTTTTTCCCTGCTAGGTGAAGATACTTGGGATCGAAGCCCCCAAGGATAGAATGTTTGAGATCATTGTAAGAGTTTACTTCTTGTGATTGCTTTCACCTCTTTCTTATTTTTCTTCATTGGTATTGTTTGCATTACTTTTAAGCCAACCCTGAACCCTCACTAGCATTTACAGAGAGGCTCTTTCCAAAGCTTGTCTTTTCTATTTTGAGTGCCCAATCTCAAGAAATGTTTAGATGCTATACAAACTCAATATGATTCAGCAGGCGATGCACTGTCTTGTGCATTAGTGGCAAATTCACTCTAGGCAAGTTGTATACTGCCATAAAACTTTTGAAACCCAAAAGCACTACATTTTCCTTAGCCTTTCACCACAAACTAACCCATCAAAAGATTCAAAACCAAACGGGCACTATCAAGAATTTGCTTGTATGAAAAATTTTCAAATTTTAGCAACATTTATGCATCAAAAATTGGCCTTTTTCTTTCTTTAAAGGCAAACTCAGCTTACACAACCATATGAGAATGAACCTTTGAACTCAACCTACATGATTTATAAGAGAGAGGAATTGCGATTAGGTCCAAAGACCATTGGCAATTTTCCAGAAAACTTCAAGAAGAGAGCCTTGGCCTTGTCAAAACATAATCAAACAAGCCCAAACCACAACCCAAATCCTACAATCACAATTTTTTCTCTAAATTTACTCGCCACCTAAACACACAGACATGTTCCTAAGTGCAATGTCCTCACATATCCAATCTCAACATCCAAAAAGTTCACTTAACGCAAGTGCAATACAGTTTCTCCAATAGCATTACAGCACATCAAGCATGCAATTTAGTGAATCAGAAAGAAGCAAAAGCCGCCTCACACCAGATTCAGGCTCATCAAAACATCCCATTGTGTTCCAATTCCACTCTAGTCCAGCAGCCAAGCTCAGTGATCCAGTCGACCCAACTATGAACTCGGATAGAGCTCTTTGTTTAGTCAAGCTTTACCCACACAACTTTCCAATTCCTATCCATCTATAAGTAAGTCCCACAACACCTTTAAAACCCGCGATTACCGTTCTAAGTAAAAAATTTCATCGAAACCGAATCATCTTTCCCTTTACTATTAAACAAAGATTGAGCAGACACAATCAAGATTTTGAAATAAACACAAATCAAATTTCCTCTCCAAGATTATTACCTTATTCAATACTCTACCAAAAAGTCAGAAGCGAACCTAACCAAGTATTTTGAAACAACTCTTAACAAATTCCCGGCAGAATCGAAGTGTAAACTCAAACTAACCATTTCAAATGAATATTTTGCAACCCTCAGTATTTCAATCACAGAAACCAAATCCAAATCGAATCACAGTAACCAAACAAGATCTCACTTCGAATCTAATCTCACAGAAACCAAACAATAAAACCAAAAATTTCCACACAAAAAAAAAAAAAAAAAAAAAAACTAAAGCATACTGAGAGAGAGAGAGAGAGTGAGAAAGAAGAAGGCGAACCAGATTACTATTGCAGCGATCGAGATCCAAGCACTTAACCGCGACGACTTCATTGGAAGGAAGATAGATCGCTCTGAAAACTGTAGCGGTGGCACCATAACCTACTTCTTCTAGAAGCTTGTAGTCGTTAGGGTTCGCTGAGTAAATCCTTTGATTCTTAGTTTTACCTCCCATCCTTCCCAATAAAACTACTGATCGGAGAAGAAAAACCAAAACCACTTTTTCCTCAGCTCAGCTCCACGCGAAAGCCACCACTCTACACCTTGGACTCTTTCTTTCTCTCTGTCGCTTTGTTCAGTGAGAAATGGAATCGTTGACCGCCATGGGAAGCGCTAGAGAGAGAGAGAGAGAAGGAAGTAGCATGGAATGGGCGAGACAGAGTAAGAGAGAGTCGCAGAGGAGAGAGAGAGAGAAGTGCTGACGTGTCGAAGAGCGGCTGGGTTATCAGGATGCTGACACGTGGGTAAGTCGTCAGGAGGGACGGCTGGGACCCGCCTTTGCCTTGGCTCGTCCTATCGTACCATCTGATTCCTACTTCTACTAATTTGGAAGAGAGGTTAGAGAAGCTGTATTTTTTGGAGTTAGGTGGTGTTTCACTGCAACCGTTCTCATTTCTAGTTTCTGAAAATCTTCTTTTGATTGGTTACTAGATCGAACGGTTTGGGTGTCCTAACTTGTAGCCCGACTATTATATTATTATCATTATTCATTGGCCGGGAAATACTTTGAAAATCTCATTATTAACCAATTAGGCAATTACATGGTGGATCAAACCTCCTCAAGTTTTACATTATGTTCTCCAAATCTATTAAACTTACCACCCGAGTGTCCTCGAATGGAAGATTCTATCATGTAATTATTAACACTAATTTTATCTATACTTCTATTTAAATAATTCCCCTAATTCAACTTCAATGCCTAAAAATATTCTCATTCTTATCAAGTGAGCAGATCTGCTCACTTATAAGTTTTCAACTAAATGAGATAAATACATAAAATACAAAATTTTAAAACTCCACTAACCCACGTAAGAAAACTATTTATCCTTATGATCCCAATCACAACTTCTAAGAGTAGTTACATCAACTTGTGTAAAAATATATTGTTTGTTTCAGCATAAGAACTTTTTTTTTTTTTTTACACAACTACTTTTCAAAAACACTCACAACAGATTATCTATTTTACGCTTTATTTTATTTAAATAATCAATTTTCACTTTTTTATTATTATTTCCACCTTTATTTTCTCTCGATCTCTCTCATCTCTTAGCTGTCTTATCTTAAATGTCTCTCCTCTCAGATTTCTTCATTCGCACTTATCTCAAACGTCTCTTTCCTCTCAAACCCTTCTCTTTCTCTCTCAATTTAACCCATCATTGTCCTTTACCCCTCTTCCTCGATTTGACTAGGCCAAGACCTAACCTCTCTCTTTTGATATGATCGGCAACGACTCTAAGAGCTCATGGATGCATAGTGTCATAACAGAGGCTTTCTTTGACGTCTCAAACCCTTTCTCTATCCTTCTCGCATAATCACACCTATGATCTAAATGTAGGTTTTTTTTGTTTTGAGATGAAATGGGTTAGAGATGAAGGTAGGAGATAACTAATTTAACTCAAGGTGGTTGATGAGTTCATGGAGTGCTACTATGATTTTAGGTTGGTTTTCTATTGATTTTTGGTTGTTTTTGTGTTTAAATTATAAGATGTTGGAATGGTTTATGGCAATGTTGGTGAGAGGTGTTGGATTGCGGTGGTGGGTAAACGGGTTGATTGGTTGTGTCTTGTTTAGAGAGAGAGAATATAAAATATTGAAATAGAAAGCTACAATTGCCATTTATACTACTATTTAAAGGGCTTCCCATGTTTGGACCAGACATTTTTTTTGTTCTAAAATACCCTTACAACCTACATTTAAGTAGGGGCAAAACTTGGGGATAATCCGGTAAAAATACATTGCCTACAAAACAAGACCACTCTCCTGTTGGTTTTCAAATTGTTTTATTCATTTATAAAAAATGGTGGTTTTAACCGACACTGGTGGATTTTTTTTTTTTTTTTTTGAGGAACACCTACGCTAGGGGATCTATGTTGGTATTTTGTCTTTGAAGAAGAGCATAATCTGAATCTAGATGTGAAGTACCCAGCAATTTCAGGCCCTCCCTCTCTAGGTACTTCTCTTTTCCCATTTGGTGTCCCAGAAAATTACAATATATTCTTTTTACGGTAGATGTATGTGCCACATTCATGAACTGAGGCAGCGTGAAATACTTTTAACAGTAGATGGAACGAATGGTCAATAAAATAACAACTTTATAGAATTTCAATGACAAAATACCATATTGTGATAATCAAGAATGCATATTTAGTGATTGGTGGATAAGGAATGGCTGATCATTCATGTTTCAGAAGGTGTTAGTTAAAACTTAAAACTTTGTGATAGCTTTTTGTGTTGAAACTTTTGTACTGCGAGGAGCATATAATATAAAGGTTTTTTAGCATATTTTAGAATAATTATTAATCTTTTGTTTGGTATATTAGAGGTACATCACATGCAAAACACTCATATTCACATATGAAAAACGTATTTTACCCAAGCAGAACACTCATCACACCTTTAGGTATTTTTGTAATTGAAAAATGTAGTAATTAAGATGAATTTTTATTATATCAATATTGTAAAATAGAAAGAAGAAGCAAACCCAACCCAAAAACAAAAAGATATCAACAAAAAAACAAAAACAAAAAAATCAAAAGTCTTGAAACTCACACAGTAAATATAATCATAAAATTTGAGGTAGACTCCCACAAAAATTGTTAAATTCTATTGCTTTTTTTTTTCTTCCTTTGTTTGACATAATGTACAACTTTCTTCTCAGAGAGTACCTTTTCTATTTGTCTGAAGTTTATAATCAAAAAATTTGAGGCAGACTCCCACAAAAATTGTTAAATTCTATATATATTTTTTCCTTTGTTTGACATAATTTACAACTTTCTTCTCATAGAGTGCATTTTTCTCTTTGTCAGAATTTTGTGGTGGTTAATATTAAAAATTATCCTACTTTTTTTTATCGTAACTTTTATAACAAATGATAATGGGAAGTTGTGAGAATAACACATACATGATAACTGATAAGTAGTTTGTGAGTGTTATGCGTTTGTGAGCAAAATAATTTTTTCAGAGACTCATCTTGTGGGGGCCGGCCCAGAAATGATGGGCTATTCCGAACTCAGGCCCATCCGAGGAGCTTACTATCCGAGGAGGAGCCTCCTATGCAGCATTACCAACCCCAGCAGCTCCAAGGAAACCCGTCCGAGAAGCAATTCGTCCTCGGACATCATGAAGCCAGACGAGAAACTCTGCTCAGCCATTTCAGCTCACCTTCCCCAACATATAAAACGAATTAAATTTAAAATATCTCACTGAAGGCTACCACCACATTAATTGCGCCCCAACCACCCTCTTGGCCGCATTAATGAGGAAAAGACCCCTGAACAGTATCGCCTTGGCCTCTGCAACTCACAAAGAGTCTGATGAGGGCGTCTGATGGGACAGGTGCTCGAGTGGATGCTTGGATGGCTAACAGGTGTAAGGCTGGGATGAAAAGATGAAGAATATATAATGTAAATGAAGTCCCTCAAAGAGGGGGCGGCAGAACTAGGAGAACTGTAAGAGAGAAAAAAGAGAAATAAAATCAAACTTGAGGAATCCTTCTTGGTGTTCTTATTTTTCTTTCTGCAAGCAGTATACTACATGCAATAGACCCGCTAGTGTCATTGAGGCTAAGCTCTTTAACCCATTCTCTACAAGTATTTATTGTGGGTTGTGCTTTGGACCAGGGCCGGACCAACACCAGTTGGGCCAGGAAAATCGTGCAACTACAATTGGCGCCGTCTGTGGGAAGAGCTAGGGCATCAGCTAGTGCAACAGTCGAGCATGGAAGAAATAGATCCACACCAGGAGGATCCTCATCAAGCTAACTCCCAACGAACACAACCCGCCGAGTCCCAGAGGCAAAATAACCCAACCAACCAGGGCAGCAGGGGGAATCGTGAGGGGAGTGCGCATACCACCCGGACGAGTCAAAGTCACACAGAGATAGGAAGTCACGTGTCTCAGAGGCGAAATAGTCACCAGGCCATGCAGCGAGAGATAGATGACCTGAAAAGGAAGCTACGACGTGTACAGCGAAGACGATCTCCCTCTGACTCAGGCGAGTCTTCTAAGGCGGAGGACATGAGTTACAGACGAAGGTCAAGGACCCCCCCAAGCGAGACTTTTTCTTACGTAAAGGAACCACGCCCAGCACGGAAGTATGAGATCCCATCCAGCAGAGGTTCAGGGAGCGACGCCATGAAGAAGGCGTTGGATCAGGTTTCAAGATCACCCTTCATGAATAGAATCGAAGGGGCTAAGCTGCCAAGACGCTTTAACCAACCGGTGTTCGTCATCTATACCGGCAGAACGGACCCGGTAGAGCAACGTGAGTCAATTCAACCAGAAAATGGCGATATATTCACAAAACGAAGCCCTAATGTGCAAGATCTTCCCGTCCAGCTTGGGATCGATGGCAATGAGGTGGTTCAACAGCCTGAGGACAAACTCCATAGGCTCCTACAAGCAGCTCACTCAAGCTTTTTGCTCCCGCTTTATTACAAATACCAGAGTCCCTCGACCGCTCAGTTCGCTGCTGTCCTTGTCCATGCATGAAGGGGAAACTCTGAAAGCATACTCGGATAGGTATTGGGAAGTGTATAACGATTTAGACGACGACCATGATAACGTTGCTATCAGCACGTTCAAAAGCGGCCTCCCTACCTGGCATGGCTTGAGGAAATCCCTCACCGGAAAACCAGTTACTGACGTCCAACAGTTAATGGATAGGATCGACAAGTACAAAAGGGTGGAGGAGGATCAGCTGCAAGGGAAGGGGAAGGAGAAGGTTGTCCCCTTTAAAGGAAGTGATTTCAGGACGGAACGTCACAATCCTGGTCAGCCGAGGAGAGATTTTCCGCGACAAACTGGGCAGAGCAACCCGCAAACAGTGAATGCCGTATTCAGAGAGCCGGTGCAGCAGGTACTGGAAAAAGTAAGGGATGAACCCTATTTCAGATGGCCGGGAAAGATGGCTGGAAACCCTGCCAACCGTAATCAGAACCTGTATTGCCAATATCATCAGGACCACGGGCATACTACTGAGGACTGCAGGAGTCTGTGGAATCACCTAGATCAATTGGTCCGAGAAGGAAAGCTACGTCACCTGCTACACCCATCGAGCGGCCATCCTGGCCCAGCAACACAAGAACCTCGAAGAGACATGTCTCTAAGACCCCCCACCGGGACGATACATGTCATCCTCGCTGCACCAGGAAGAACTGGGCCACCCATCCCCAGGGTATTAGCCGTGGACTGCCTTCCCTCCGAGGGCAGGCAAAGGGAGCCCAAAAGGATAAAGAAGGGAAGCTCTTTGATACTGGGATTCTCGGATGAGGATAAGGAAGGAACAATTCAGCCTCACGATGACGCCTTGGTGGTCACCTTGCGGATTGGGGGTTTCGATGTGAAAAGGGTATTAGTAGACTCTGGAAGTGCGGTGGAGATAATGTACCCCGACCTATACAAGGGGCTGAATCTGAAGCCAGAAGATCTGACAGCTTATGACTCCCCCCTCCTCAGCTTTGAGGGGAAGCTCGTTACACCAAAGGGGCAAATCCGACTTCTCGTGCAGACTGGGGCGGAAGTGGTGGAGGTAAATTTCATCGTGGTCGACGCTTATTCACCCTACACCGCGATAGTCGCAAGGCCCTGGATCCACAGCCTAGAGGCCGTGACCTCCACACTTCACCAGAAAGTGAAATACCCCTCCAGAGGACGAGTGGAAGAGATCCGAGGAGATCAGGCCGTGTCCAGGAAGTGTGTGGTGGCCGCCATTTTACATCGGCCCTTGGTCGAGACCTCGATCCCAGAGAGCTTATAGCAACCAGCCTCCTCGGCAGAGCAAGACAAGGGGCTGGCCGAGGAGATAAGGTGTGAAGGTTTAGATAGGGTTGCTGTCGGCAACGACCCGGAGAAGTTCTTTCAGGTCGGCTCTGAATTACCGTCTCAGGAAAAGGAGGAACTGATCAAATTTCTCAGAGAAAATGTTGATGTATTCGCTTGGGACGCCTACGATGCCCCTGGAGTTGATCCCAGCCTCATCTGCCACCACCTGAACGTCAACCCCTCTTCCACTCCGAGGAAACAACCGCCCCGACGCCCCTCAAAGGAGCACGCTGGTGCCGTGAGAGACGAAGTGGCCAAGTTGAAAAGAGCAGGGGCTATCAAAGAGGTCTTTTACCCTGAATGGCTGGCGAACACAGTGGTGGTGAAGAAAAAGACGGGGAAATGGAGGGTCTGCGTGGACTTCACGGACCTGAACAAGGCGTGCCCTAAGGATCCATTCCCCCTTCCCAAAATTGATCGATTGGTGGATGCAACTGTGGGACATCCTCGAATGAGCTTCCTGGACGCCTTCCAGGGCTATCATCAGATACCCCTTGCGCTGGAGGACCAAGAAAAAACGGCTTTCATGACGCCCCTCGGAAATTACCATTATAAGGTGATGCCCTTCGGGTTAAAGAACGCGGGCTCAACCTACCAGAGGATGATGACTCGGATGTTCGAACCGCAACTGGGCAAGATTATTGAGGTGTATATAGACGATATGGTTGTAAAGAGCAAGAGGGTGTCCGAGCACGTGCAAGACCTGGGAACTATCTTCGCTATCTTAAGGGAGCACCGGTTGCGGCTGAATGCTTCCAAATGTTCATTCGGGGTCGGGTCGGGGAGATTCCTAGGGTACATGGTCACCCATAGAGGGATAGAAGTAAGCCCTGACCAAATCAAAGCCATTAACAGTCTACAGACTCCTCGGAACCCGAAGGAAGTGCAGAAGCTCACTGGCATGATTGCGGCCTTAAGCCGGTTCATATCACGATCGGCGGATCGATGTCGACCTTTTTATCTCCTGATAAACAAGTGGAAAAAGTTTAAGTGGTCGGAGGATTGCGTTCAGGCTTTCCAGCAGCTCAAGGACTACCTGTCCCGACCACCCATCATGTCCAGTCCGGAGGCAGACGAGGTGCTGTTTGCTTACATCGCCGTAGCTCCCCACGCTGTAAGCCTGGTATTAATACGGGATGATAATGGAGTGCAGCGACCGGTGTACTATGTGAGCAAGTCACTACATGAAGCCGAGGTGCGATACCTACCCCTAGAAAAGGCAATTCTGGCGATAGTGCATGCAACCCGAAAGCTTCCTCATTACTTTCAGGCGCACACGGTCATCGTCCTGACTCAGCTTCCACTTCGAGCCGTGCTTCGAAGTGCTGACTACACAGGAAGGATCGCCATGTGGAGTGCTCTTCTGGGGGCTTTTGATATTAAATATATGCCCAGACCCTCCGTCAAGGGACAGGTCCTCGCGGACTTGGTAGCAGAGTTTGCTGAGCCCTCTATAGAAACAATGACCGAGATGAAAGGCCTGGGCGGAAAGCTGGTTGGCACAGTTTCAGCCGGCGAGACCATGCATTGGAAGGTCTACGTGGATGGCGCGGCCAATCAGAGAGGATCAGGAGTTGGGATAGTTTTAATATCGCCAGACGGCGCTGTCGTTGAAAAGTCATTAAGACTCGGATTCTCGGCTACGAACAATGAAGCCGAATACGAAGCCTTACTTCAAGGAATGACAATGGTTCAAAGGTTGGGTGGGAGAATAATTGAAGCCTTCTCGGACTCCAGATTAGTGGTCGGACAAGTGATGGGAGAGTTGGAAGCTCGAGATACTAGGATGCAAGAGTATCTGGGACAGGTCAAACGGCTACAGGAGAGCTTTAAATCCTTCAATTTAACGCACATTTCCAGGAGCGTAAACACTCACGCAGACTCGCTGGCCACACTTGCCACGTCCTCGGCACGCAATTCGCCACGAGTAATCCTAGTCGAAGATCTAGTTAAGGCCAGTCCCATCAGCGCAAACCCGATCCAAGTCCATCAGATAAGACAGAGCCCCAGTTGGATGGACCCCCTAAAGAATTTCCTCCAAGATGAGATCCTACCAGAAGAAAGACTAGAAGCCGAGAAGATACGTAGAAATGCTCCTCGTTTTTGGCTGTCAGAGGACCGCAAGCTTTATCGGCGCTCCTACTCTGGACCGTACCTACTCTGCGTACATCCGGAGGAGTCCGAGTCTCTTCTTGAAGAGCTGCATGAAGGAATTTGTGGAAGTCACACCGGAGGAAGATCGCTGGCGCACAGGGCACTCACCCAAGGATACTGGTGGCCGAACATGCAGAGACAAGCCCAGGAGTACGCTAAGAAGTGCGATCAGTGCCAAAGATTCGCCCCAAATATCCACCAACCTGGAGGGGTTCTCAACCCACTCTCCAGTCCATGGCCATTCGCGCAGTGGGGCCTTGATATTGTCGGACCTTTCCCCAAGGCTGCGGGGAACAAGCGATACATAATAGTCGGAACCGATTACTTCACTAAATGGGTGGAGGCTGAACCTTTGGCCAACATTAGGGACGTGGACGCCCAGAAATTCATCTGGAAGAACATCATCACCCGCTTCGGAACTCCGAGGACACTCATTTCCGACAATGGCCTTCAGTTTGACAGCAAGAATTTCAGGGAGTATTGCCGAGAGTTTGGGATCCTTAATCGATATTCCACCCCCGCATATCCCCAAGGAAATGGGCAGGTCGAGGCCGTAAACAAAGTCATAGTGAACGGATTGAAGAAAAGATTGGATGAGTCAAAGGGGAGATGGATAGAAGAATTACCGCACGTCTTATGGACCTATCGGACAACGCCACGACGTTCCACCGGTGAGACCCCCTTCTCAATGACTTACGGGGCTGAGGCTGTGCTCCCAATCGAGAACAATTTCCCCACATTGAGGTCTAGCTCGCTTACGCCAAGCGATAACGATGAGTTGCTAGGAAGAAGTCTGGATCTAGCCGAGGAAAGGAGGGAGAAGGCCACGATTCACATGGCTTATTATCACCAGAAGCTAAGACAAGGGTACGATGCTAACGTCAAGCTGCGGCCTCTGGGTCCAGGTGATCTCGTGATGAGGAAGGTTCTTGGCAGCGCAAAGAACCCCTCTTGGGGCAAGTTGGGGCCCAATTGGGAGGGACCTTACCGAGTCACGTCCGTGGCCGGAATAGGCGCCTACTACTTAGAAGATTTGGATGAAAAAGCTGTACCTCGACCATGGAATGTAAATAACCTCAGGAGGTATTATTATTAATAAGAATGGCTTAGCGTATGTTCTCTTTCATGACTGTTTACCGCTTTCCAGTTGACATTACAATTATTTATAAGTTTTAAACAGAACCCAAGTCCTGCATGGCTCCTCGGACCACAGACTTGGGGGAAATTGCTATTTCAAACCGATTATTTATAAGTTTTAAACAGAACCCAAGTCCTGCGTGGCTCCTCGGACCACAGACTTGGAGGAAATCGTTATTTAAGCCAACTATTTATAAGCTTTAAGCATAACCAAAGTCCTGCATGGATCCTCGGACCACAGACTTTTGGGGAAGTTATTACTCATGACAGCTCATAGTTTTAAACAGAACCTAAGTCCTGCATGGCTCCTCGGACCACAGACTCTAGGGGAAATTATTGCTCATGACAAGTCATAATTTTAAGCAGAACCTAAGTACTGCCTGGCTCCTCGGACCACAGACTCTTGGGGAGATTATTACTTATGATAGATTGGGAGATTGTTACTTAAAGGGAATCACTTTCAATACATGCGCACAGTTCAGCACCATCGCGACCCTCAAATAAGCAACCCAAAGACCCATTTTTACTTTGACCGTTTGCTTGTATCTACCTCGTTGCAAATGTTTAAAAAAAAAGCACGCTATTGGCACATCCGCAGTAAGCAAAATGAACATATTATATTAATATTCCGAGTACATCAGAAAGAGAGGTCCTTACAAAAAAAGGGAAGAATAGGGCAACTCTCATTTAAAAGGAAAATGAAACAAAATAAAAAAAAAATATATAATGAAAACTATTTACAGAGGTTGAAAGCCTAAAAGGCTAGGCTTGAGCAGGAGGATCTTCTTTCTGCTCAGACTGAGGAGGGGGAACCTCAATTGTAGAGTCTGTGGCAAGATCCTCAGCCACATCGGGCACAAGATCCTTAGCCACAACAGGCACAAGGACGGCGTCAGACGCCGCCAGGTCTTGCTCCGAAGCAACTTAGACTTCATCAGGGTTAGCTCGGATCTCTAGAGGATAGAAGATGCTCTCGGGCGATCTCAGTGTCGAGTCCGCAGGAACTCCTGCAGCATCAAGAGCATGAGCCCATGAAATGTCGCAGTACTCCCTGCATACCTCAGGGATCTCCTCGGACAGCCGAGCCTCAGTCTCTGCGGCCCCGAGTTGGCGAGCAGCATTCTTCTCAGCCTCTGTGGACTCTCGGATCAGCTGGGCCTCCTCCCTTGCCAGCTTCAGTTCATCCTCCACCTTTTGCAGGGCAGCCCTGAGATCCTTCACTGCCTGCCTCTCGGTGGTAAGGTTAAGCTGAGCCGTGTACAGCTGTTTGCGCTGGTCCTCCGCCTGATCCTCGGCAGTCTTCAGGCCAGCCTCTGCACTTTTACGTCGGTGCTCCGAATCCTTGAGCTCAGCCGTGAGTTTAGTGTGATCATGCTTGAGAGAACCCAAGGCTTTCTCCACCTCTGTCCGAGCCTGGGTCTCAGCCTCAGCCAGATTGCGGCTATCACGGCAAAACTCCTCAGCCACAAAGACTTGCTGAGTAATCTGCGGACAAAACAAGAGCGTCCTTAAAAGAAGAGTATATAACCTAACAGGAGCAAGTAAATGGACAAAGCAGCAAAAGGATTACTTACCAGCGCAAGATCCCTTTTAAGGGATAGGAAGAGCTCGGACTGAGTGCACCGCCTGTAGGCCTCCATGTCCCGAGGAAGAAGTAGGGGCTGCTCTAAGGCCTCAGCCACGTACCCTGCCCGGCCGCGATTATACTCTCGGACTGAAGCAGTGTAAGGAATGGCAAGCCCATCCAGCTCCAACTTTGGGTCCCATGAGCGAGGGGCAGTGCGCACTTCAGCAAGGTTCCCCTCGTCCCTACTGTCCGAGGATGTACCCCTTCTGCTCCTTGGCGCCCGTGTGGTTTTCTGCTGCTTGGCCGGCTGGACAGCCACCTCGCCTTCCTCAGGCGTGTCCACCGGCCTTTTCTTCTTCAGGTCCGGATTAACCTTAAGGCCAAGGTCCGGGACACCCTGGGGGACCGCCGGGGGAAGGGTCTTGACCTGAGATGGAGTAGGCCCCTTCGAAGATTGACCCTTTGGTGACTGACCTTTCCCCCTGGAAGACATCAGCTCCTTCAAGGACTTCCCTTTTCCTGCCATAGGCTCGGCCTCTTCGTCTGAGGTATCGTCCGAGCAGATAACGATTGGGGGAACACCAACTGCAGAATGTCGGTCCTGCTCGGCTTCAGGATTGGAAGACTCCCCTAAAGGATTTTGCTGAATTTCCTCTTCGAAGTAGAACTCGTCTATTTCTGCCTCAAGAGAAAGACGGGAAGATTCTGTTTCTTCTTCAATCCGAGCAGCCGCGCCAGGCTCATTCACCGGAGGAAGCTGCTCCGCTAAGTAAGGATCCCTGACCCCAGGCAGCACTACTGGTGGTAAATCGTGTGGAGCTAGGAACCCGTCTCGGGACACGTCAATCCTGGCCAACCTCGTACTGCCCGCCCTTATAGCGTGACCGACTGCCTGGAAAGCACTGCTCAGAGGTTGATAGCCCAAAATCAGATGGGCCGCACGCAACTGTCCGTCCCCGGTAACGTAAATCTCCGACCTGAGAAGATAATTCAGCGCTGGCACATTCGTAAGATCTATCCGAGGAGCAACGTGAATTTTGTCTGCAAACAACCAAGAAAAGTGAGGTCAGATCATGAAATTTTCCAATTGCAAAGAAAGCCAGAAAAAATAACCCCTCAACACTAAGTCCTTTCCCCAAAAAGGATCAATCCTAAAAGCGCCGCACCTGGTTTTCCCGCCCGAGTTGGACAGTGAATACCGTCGAACCACTCCCCGGAGGCAATGAGGAAGTCATCCTTCACGGTCTTATTGGAAACTGGAAGACAAGAGATCAACCTAACGGCCTCGTTCCGGGATTTAAGATAATACCCATCATCCCCGAGGCGGTGGCATTCGTACAAATAAGCCACATCATGCCAAGTAAGGCCTAGATTCATCCGCTCGTCTAAGACATCTACACAGCCTAGTATCTTGAACATATTTGGGGCACACTGATACGGCGTCAACCTATGGTTGAACAGGTACTCCCTTGTGATCCTGCGCATGGGAAGTGTCATCCCTCCCTCTATGAAAGCAATCATGGGGATAACGACTTCTCCCTCAACTCTATCGGTCAATATTCCTTCAAGAGGACAGTGACGCAGCCCAACCCTCGGGGGAATGTGATATTTAGCCCTAAAGGCGTCCATAGCGGCAGGAGTTTTTACTAATTTTTCGAATCTACCCATCTGAACTGAACCGAGGAAATGAAAGTAAAGACTGAAAAGAGAAGTAGAGTCCGAGGAAGGAATTAAAACGGAAAAAAGGGCGAGATGTACTGGTACCTTCACAAAACGCTCGAGGGGACGCCTAGGAATCTCTCTTGGACGAAGCGCTTCAGAAGAACGGTTACGGCGGCGTAACGGACGCAAGTGTTCGTATATCTCTGGGATTCGATGGAGTTCTCTGGAGCCTTTTGGGGTTTGAGGAATGCAGATGAAAAAAGGAACTGAACCCTGCTGACGTCTTATATAGCAGGGAGGAAAGAGAAAAGATCATCCCCGCCTAGAAATACGGGAAGAAACGATGGCCGTTCGATTCACGCCAAGCCGTTGGATGAAGGGAACATAACGCCTCCAGAAGTTAATGGCCACGTCTCGTAAATTGTAGCGCGTGAAAAGTAACGGTCCGCACGCGCGCCCCCCGATTTTCTTATTTCCCTCCACTCACAAATATCAAAACCCCGCTTTTCTCCTCGGAGTGAGGTTAAAACCGCAGTTTTGAGGGGCTATTGTGGGGGCCGGCCCAGAAATGATGGGCTATTCCGAACTCAGGCCCATCCGAGGAGCTTACTATCCGAGGAGGAGCCTCCTATGCAGCATTACCAACCCCAGCAGCTCCAAGGAAACCCGTCCGAGAAGCAATTCGTCCTCGGACATCATGAAGCCAGACGAGAAACTCTGCTCAGCCATTTCAGCTCACCTTCCCCAACATATAAAACGAATTAAATTTAAAATATCTCACTGAAGGCTACCACCACATTAATTGCGCCCCAACCACCCTCTTGGCCGCATTAATGAGGAAAAGACCCCTGAACAGTATCGCCTTGGCCTCTGCAACTCACAAAGAGTCTGATGAGGGCGTCTGATGGGACAGGTGCTCGAGTGGATGCTTGGATGGCTAACAGGTGTAAGGCTGGGATGAAAAGATGAAGAATATATAATGTAAATGAAGTCCCTCAAAGAGGGGGCGGCAGAACTAGGAGAACTGTAAGAGAGAAAAAAGAGAAATAAAATCAAACTTGAGGAATCCTTCTTGGTGTTCTTATTTTTCTTTCTGCAAGCAGTATACTACATGCAATAGACCCGCTAGTGTCATTGAGGCTAAGCTCTTTAACCCATTCTCTACAAGTATTTATTGTGGGTTGTGCTTTGGACCAGGGCCGGACCAACACCAGTTGGGCCAGGAAAATCGTGCAACTACACATCTATTTTTTGGTTAAAGGTTAATAATTTGCACCTTTATAATCTGGGTAAAGGTTGATACTCAGAGGCTAGTTTTCAACTTACAAATTTGGTCTTTACCATTAACTCATTAACGAAAAATGTCTATATGGCTAATGGATTGAATAGTTGGCAACTTCAAGCTTACATGGCTTATAAAAATATTAATATAAAACTAGCCTCTGAGCACGTGCTCACGCGCATGCTCAAATGCTCTTCAATTTTTTTGGGAAAAAATTAATAATTTACATCCATTATAATTTGGGATTATTAGATTTTTCAATTACAAAAAAAGTAGGGGTGTGATGAAATGAGTATTATGCATTTGTAGGTGAAATAATTTTTCATCACACCCTTAGGTATTTTTGTGATTGAAAAATATAGAAATCCCAAATTATAATAAATGTAAACTATTAACTTTTTTCCAAAAAAAT
This sequence comes from Quercus robur, assembly GCF_932294415.1. Lineage (NCBI taxonomy): Eukaryota > Viridiplantae > Streptophyta > Magnoliopsida > Fagales > Fagaceae > Quercus > Quercus robur. The sequence continues at coordinate 29,229,952 of NC_065535.1, read as the reverse complement.
TGAAGTGCCTCTGAGCATGCGTGTGAGCGCATGCTCAGAGGCTACTTTATATTAACTAATTTACATTGTTACTATAACAATAATAGAAATTTACATATTTATAGATTAATTAGTGTGGTAGTTTTTAGGTTTTTTTTTTTTTAATTGTAGTTTTTATTTAAGCTTAAATGTATAAATTTGATGCATTTTTTATATTTCTCACACACACACATACACACACAGAGTAATCTTAGATGACCATTTAAATTAGTAGCATTTGCTCAAACATTAAAAAAATAAAAAATAAAAACTATCAACACATGTAATCATGAATCCATGATCAGTTGCCAATTGCCACACTATATAGTTTTCCCTCACTTATCATGTTGTCATTTTTTTCCAACAAACACGTTTAGTATTTATTTTTTTTCCCAAACACGTTCTTTTGATTTTTTTTTTTTTTTTTTTTTTTAAATCCTAACACAAACATGTTTAGTGTTTTCCCCCATGATTGCTTACCAAAACATCCTCCTTTAAGTTCCTCTAAATTTGCTTTCCTCCCCAATCCTTCATACTCTCACTTCATGTCTCTTCTTAAATTTCTTTTGATGAACCTTTGATTTCCTTTTTTTTTCCTCCAATTTATCACATTCTCCTGTTTGAGAAAAGTACATTTCTTTTGATATGGTTGTAATACTTCATATTTTTCATTCATGTATTTTCATTATAACTATCTTGGCACAAGTGTTTGATTTCTTTAAAAAAAAAAAAAAAAAAAAAATCCAATTCATCACAATCTCCCGTTTGAGAGGTACATTTTATATTGTTGTAATTATTACCGTTAGAATTTGAACAGTGGGATCAACCATTAATGGACATGACCCTTGGCTAGCTTATTTAATGGGATTAACTCTCATGTAACATAGGTTATATTTAAGTTGGTCACAAAAGGGTATAACCTCTTCATTTATGTAACTCATGGAAATAGAACATCTTCTTCCTCTCCACCATTCTCTCAAAGCTTTTGGATTATGTCCTATGGGTCTTAGGCCGTAAATATTGTGTGACTTGCTTTTATATCTATTTAAGTTGTTGATGACTAGTAAATATTCAACGCTCAATAAGGAATGCTTCATTCTCTCATATGATAATGGGTCATACTAACTAAATTTATGTCAAGACTTACCATTTATGTCAAGACTTACCATTTATGTGATGAGAAGAAGCATTGCTTTACAGCATAGTGAATGATTTTCCATTGATGGCATTAGGGCTGTCCAGAACTCGCCTGGCCCGACTAAGTTGCCCGAAACCCGATCATCTTCACCCGAAACTGCCCGATCAAAGCTTGGTCACGATCAGATGCAGGTCGCCGGCGCAAGCACCCGAGACCATCGGTTCGAGTTGCGGGTTGGCTGTCTGAGAAACTGACGAACCCGACCCACCCGATGAGCGGTTCTTCCCTTGTCAAAAATCACAAACTCGGCCAAAAACCGGCAAGTCCAAACCCTTAAGTCCGTCGGATAGGTAGATTTCGGCCAGATCCATTAAGATCTCGGCTTGATATTTATAGATATAGGGAAATATTGGCTAGATCTTATTAGATTCAACAAGATCTGATGAGATCCGGCAATATTTCAGCCAAAATCCGGCCAAATTTTGCTCCACTCCGGCGAACCCGAAACCGACCGATATGGACCCGAAACCGATACGACCCGAACTGGAAGACCCGAAACTCGAATCGGGTTGGTTGCGAGTTAAACTTTTCCCCACCCGAATCCATTCGGGTCGAGTCTGGGTTGGGCACAAACCCGATCCGGCCCGACCTGTGAACAGCCCTAGATGGCATAGCGACAAATTTTATATTGGATCTCATAGATATATACATATAAAATCACATAGGAAGTTGTATTTAATGAAAATCGAGCAATTATTTAATACTTTGATAATACTATATTTTACCAATTAAATTCGTGATAAAACTTATTATTTGTGTGAAAAGAAAGACCTTTATAGGAAATTGTTTAATAATTTTTCACCCAAATCTAAAACCAAATTTTATTAATCAATGAATCATTACAGTGAGGGTTAATTTTTATTGGATTATTATTTTTTTTTTTTGGAAAAATATACACTAAATTTTGTTAGCATGCTTTGATCCAAGATGAAGTTGATCAGGATCAAAATACTAAAGAGAGAAGAGAGAGAGCTTACGGAAGATCAAAATAGTATGACCTCACTATATTATTTCTCTTTAGTATTTCGTGGTTACTTTATGTTTTCCTCGAATAAATAGTTATCTTACTTCTCTTGTTTGAATGGATTTTGAGTCCGAGCAATGTGGTAGGTGTCACATTTTGTTGCCAATTTCGGAGAAACCCGGATTTGTTAGCATTCCGATTTTTAGTTATGTCCTATTTTATCTTGTCTTTTCATAATTATTTGTAACCGAAAGTAGAAATTCTATGACCACGTTTTATTACCTAATTTTACCTATAACTTTTTCTATATTTCAAAAATTTTGAAAGAGGATTTTAAACAATACTTAGGGATACGATATTCAACAATTTTTTTTTTCAATTTATTAAAGTAGTAAATTAAAATTAGTAGATTTTTTCTATTATAAATTAGGAGAAATTTAAAATTATCATTATTTTTACCTTTTCACTTACCAATAATATTTTGTCACTTCAATAAACGAAAATGAGTACATCGACTATTTAAAAAACAATAATGATTACATTGAAGATGACTGGAAAATTCAGCATCCACTAGTATTGACTCTAGGCAGCAAAACAAACCGAGCTCATTTATGTAAAGAAAAATGTTGTCATGTGCATGGAAAAATGAAATGCTTAGGAAAGCATTCTATAGATATGATTTCCGTGCATCAGTAAGGTACCCAATCTGTATGGAATAAATAAATGAGAGCTAGACTGGTAGACTTATAGCTTCATTAAATCATTTAGTAGAACGAAATTGCTATTGGGTCAACCATAAGGATATATATATATATATATATATATATTTTTTTTTTTTTAAGGGTGAACTATAAGGATTTGGTTTAGGTCCAGTGCATCTAGTATACTGGATCCGGTCAGATAATGACACGTATTTAAAAGTAAATACATGTCATCATCTTAACGGGTTCAGTACTACTAGACACTGAATCAATCCTTAACCCCAACCACAATATATTAGGTAATATTTAATCCAAATCATAACTTCATTTTTAATCCAAGTTAGGGCTAGACTGGTAGACTTTATAGCTTCAGTAAATCATTTTAATCCAAATTGTAAGGGTCAAAATGTAACAAAAAGAGCTTATGGAATTAAATTGCTATTGGGTCTACGGTCTACCACAACGTGGTAATTTTTTTTGCCCAAACAATGTAAAATATGTTAATTTGAACATAAAACTAACAATTTTATTTTTGTCTAAACTTTAAAAGTCAAACCTAACAATTGAAAGATTATTGACTAAATTATGATCTAACCAAGTCAAAAGGGTTAAATTATAATTTACCCTAAATTCTTTATTCAGCCACAAAAAAGTTTCGTTGATTATGGCCTTTGCTTAAACAATTATTAATCCTAGTCATCTAGTGACAAAACCAAATATAGACCAAGGGCCATGGCCCGGAAATTTTAATAATTAAATTGTATGTTTAGAGATATAAGTTTTTAATTTTGTAATGTATTTTTTTTTCCATGAATTTCAGTACATAATAATAAATCATTTTAGAGATTTAGAAAAACTTTGAATCCCATTTAATATATGGTTGAGTAGAAATGTATCTAAAAAGACTTATTTTATATTTTTTCTTTTACTCATATTTTGTTAATATTGAATATATGATAGTTTGGATTTTTATATTATTTTATTTTTGAATATTAATGTGGGGCCTGAAATCTGAGGTCCCAGCCCACTTTGTGCTAAGGGCCCAAAGGCCAGGCCGAGGAGCCCTACTGCCTAGGACGCGCAATGAAAGCTCCTTGAAGGCCCAAGGATGTGGCCGAGGGCGATCTCCCACTCAACATCTCACAAAACGCCTGAAGAAAAGGACAAACTCAATACAAGAGCAGTACAAGGAAGAAAGCTGCCAACACCGTAACGTGGAGCCCTTCGTCTGACAAGCCCATACTGCAGACCTTGCTATTTAACTTTTCCCAACCACCCCTAACCACTCTGATGTATGGATTGATAGGACTAGTCATTACCCCCAAAAAAGGAAAAATTGACACGTAGACGAGAGACGGGAAGTAAACACTGATATAAAAGGGGAAGAAAGCCAGGAGAGACAGAGGAGACTAAAAAAGAAGAATGGGAAGAATGTGATGCTCCTCGGACTAAGTCCGAGGAGTCAAACCCTTCGTGCTACATCGATGTAAGGCTTAGCTATTCAAGCCAAACCAACTTTTGTATGAGCTCCCATAAAATCTGGGCCAGACCGCTGACTGGCGACTAAAGGCAAGCCTTTCAAGCCCACTCTCTACAAATTATATTGTTTGGGCCTATTACACATGAGCTCGATATCATTCTTGGGTCGTTAAAAATAGTGTCCCTACAATTAATATTTTATTTTATTTTTAAATAATAAAATTACTTGGTTTCCTTTGCCCCCAAAGTTGAAATTATTGTTCTGTCCCTATAGTTGCTTTAGTCTAATTTATCAAATTTTCAACTTTTTACAAGGGATGAAATCCTTGGCAATACAATCCGGAAACTTTGATGAAATTTTCTTGCATGTAAGTTCCTATGTAAAAGCAAAGAGCCATCATCCTTGGTGCAGTGGTCACTCCACAAGCATAAATTCTTGTGGGGTGTGGGGGGCAAGGGTCGGGGTCCAAGTTTTCAGGAGGGAGCTTCACACACATATACAATTAAATTAGGTTAGAGTAGAAATTCTATCTTGTATCAAAAAATAAAAATAAAAACTTTTTTGATTTTTTTAATGGAAATATTCTTAATTCGAATCAACCTTCCTTGTTGTAACTTGTAAGTTGTAACTATTCAAAAAAAAAGTCCTACTTACTTAAAAAAGTCCTACTTACTTGAAAAATTATACTCATGTAATAAGTATCGCATTATGAAGGGCTATGAATTTGGATAGATATTAGTCTTAGCCATGTATTGGGAAATTTTCAATTTTCTACCGTATTATTGGTGATGATATCATTGCAGTACTATAGAAATTTTAAAGATTGACATATTTTGTGCATGCAAGTCGTGTAAAAAATTTATGTGAATCCCATATATAATTAAGTATCAGATCATGAAGGATTATGCAAGCCCATTTAGGTAATATGGTCGTTTTCTGTGTAGGCCTTAAATGTATGACACATTTGGACAAAACGTGATACAAGTAAAATAGAAACCTCAAGTCCAATAGCAATGAGTCCTGGAAAGTATTCTTTTTTTATTTTTTTCTTTTTTTTGGGTTGAGAAAATGGAAAGTATTTAAATTTTTTTAAAAAAAATCCTCCTAAAATAGAAATTCTACTATAACATAATTTAATGTGACGTTTGGTACGGGGTAATGTTTTAGGATTCTTAGAAATGTTTAAAGATTTCCGTGTTTGGTTGCAAATTACACTAGGGAATCAGATACCAGGGGAATCTGGATTCCCCCTTTAAACCTCTCTCAGTAGGAATGTTGATTTTCTTTAAAACAAGTAGGTATCCAAATTCCCAAATTTAAAAGAAATTTTCAATATCTTTTCTCTTGTCTTATAAACCTAAACGTTGTCAAGTTGTTTTGTTATGAATTAAGCTATTTTAAAAATTATTATTAAGAATAAAGCATTTGAGAATTCAAATAGTTATTTTTGTATTGTACTTGTCATTTTAAGATGTTAGACTACAGTTTTAATGAATTTGTCATAATTAATAGTTTATATTTTGTTTTTCATTATTTATTTAGAGGAAAATTTTTTTAAAGGACTTAATAGTTCACATTCAAATTTAAGGATAAAATGGGAAAAATAAATAATTCATTTAAAATTCCTAGGAATAAACCAAACATTATCATCTCATATTTCTAGGAATTTTAAGAGATTCCTAATGAAACCAAACATAGAAATAGCTACATTCCTAGGCATCTAGATTATAAGGAATCATATTCTTAGAAAATTGAATATTAGGAGTAATGTAGATTCTCCTATACCAAACACCACATAAGTGTATAAGTAAAATTCCTTTCTGAATACTTGACCCCGATCCTTACTCCCACTCCACAAGTACAAACTATCATGTCAATGATGCATAGTGGTAAATCCTCTCATATATTATATATATCATATCCTTTAATATGAGTTAAGAGACATACAGGATTAAATATCTATTTCGATATTCTCTCTCTTTTCAAATGAAATTAAGTAATTAATACCGATAAGGGGGCAAATTAAACCACCAGTAATGATTTGTCTCTCTTTGCAAAAGCATGACAATGATAAGATCAAATTTGATTCTCTTACGATATGGGATTGTCAATTTGTCACTCTTACTATTTACATGTTCATGTGGGGATCATGAGGGTTGCTCATAATTGTTTATTTGGTGGACATAGCTAAACTGTATTGGTCTTCTCATTGTGAGGCTTGTATCCATATAGTGATAGTAAGACAAGGATGTATAGGCTGATAGTGTCGTGCCGTCCATGATTCAATACATAAAATTATAAATCAATTTAATACAGATGCACAAAAATATCTTGAACTCTTTAAGTGATCAATTCACAAATTGTAATTTTTTATTTTATTTTTTTAAAAGATACAATGACTATCTTCAAGTGGATGATTCATTCTCGACAAGATTTGTCCTTTGTCCAGCCTAGAGAGAGAGAGAGAGAGAGTAATTGATTTTACATTTTATATTTTCGAAGAAAAAAAAATTAAAGCATATATAGGTTTAAGATTTTGTTTGACATAGGCAATGGCTAAAACAATTTAAAATGCAAAATATGGATTATTTAGTGAGCATCTTTCTACAATGTACCATTTATTTTATCATCAAAACTCCTCAGTGAGGTGGTATGAGCTTGGATTTCTCTTCATAAACGCTTAAGTTCGAGTCTCACTAATATATAGGTAGGGTAAGCAGACCTAAGACAAGTAGACAACGCCCTCAGTCCTCTCCCCTTCAACATTTTTTGATGTTCCCAAAAAAAAAAAAAAACACTTTCTACAATGCACAAGACAAATGTATATTAGTCATACTTAGACTCCACAGGTAGAAAAGATAGAATCATAGAATTAGAATCACCATGAGGAAAAAAAAAAAGCAATTTCGAAATAGTCAAATAGTTATATGTCTAAAGCATGCGGTTAGAAAAGTTAATACGAATTGATAGGGCCATTATCAAAATTAATAATATATTTATCTTTATCATGAGCAGTTGAGCACAACTAATAAAGCGAAAAAAAGATATATGGTACAAAATTTTTAAAAGTAGCCAAACTTTTCAATAATGAATAAATAGAATTGTCGTAACGAACTTCAATAGGTGAATGGATACGCTCGATTAGATCGAGTTGACAACTCTTAATAAAAAGATTCTATTAATATAAAAAATAAAATAAAAACCTCATAAAGAAAAGATATTAGCTAAACTAAAGCAAACTATAGTTGCACAACTCTACTTCTTCGTATTATTGTTGACAAGACGCCAGTTTAGACTTTATTTTATTCTCATGAAAGTTAAGACTTTATTTATTATAATTCGTTTTGATAGGCCAGTTTAGACTTTAGATCGATTCCATCCTTCACAAATTTTTGCCAAAATTTATCATTGGACAAACATTGCCAGATAAGATTGAGTATTAAATGCTTGATAAGTCACACAGGAAACTTTATAAAACACTCAATAGGAGAACAAAAATGACATAAAATCAATGGTATAATAAATCAATAATATAAGGAATATATAAGTAGTAAGCTATTGCAGCCGTGAGTTTTCTGGCTTACTAGTATTATTTACTTATGTTCAAATTCTTCTTTTTGCCAAAGATTTTATAGATGAATTGACATCTCTTTAAACACAAAGTATTTGAAAATTGAGAAAAAATGTTTGAATTACAATATTAGTAGTATATTATAATTATCTCTATAAAAAAAATATGTTCAAATTCTTTCCCATTTGTTGCATGCAATATATATATATATATATATACACTGACTATATAAGTGTCTATAGCTATTTCCACAGTTACTTTGGTTTAGTCAATTTTTGTCTCTTTGTGAGCAAGACAGTGCATGTTTTTGCGAAAAGCCAAAAGTAATTTCACCGTAAGACCAAAACAAAACTTGATAGTTAATGCAGAGGCGTTTCACGTGTGCTATGCCTGCTGGCCTAGGGAAAAATGGTGGGTCTCACCATGAATTTAATTACTGGAACCCATCATTCATGTGAAAGGAAAGAGTACGCATTTATGGTACTTTGGGAGTACACATTTATGGTACTTTGGGAGTACACAATAATTTTCCCCTAGGGACTCTTTTTATTTTTGGTACTCCGGGAGTACACAATAATTTTCTCCTAGGGACTCTTTTTATTTTTCCTTTTTCTATTTTCCTTTTTAAACATCTATATGTAGTTGTGTAAATCATGCTTTGAGCTTATTTCCGTTTTTATTTTTTAAAATATTTATACGTGGTAATATAGTGTTTTTGTTACCTACACTACAAATTGTTATAATATTTTCATAATTGATGAAGTGTTAATTCCTTATAAGACAAAATAAAATAATAAACTATCAAACAGAAACCAACCACAATTGAAAATAAAGTTCTTGTGAAAATGTTATAATATTTTTGGTGTTATCATAATATTTTTACAATTTATAATGCGTCAGTTGCATATAGATAAAAATAAATAAATAAAATATGAAATGTCATATAAGGATGTACCACAACTTAAAATAGAGGTATTGTTAAAATGTGACATTTTGTTGTTGTTATAATATTTTCGCAACTGCTAAGGTGTAAGTTTCTTAAAGCACTCACATCAACTCATGGAAAATGGCATAAGAGCCAAATTTTGCCCAACCAATTCCGAAAACCGCCCGCGTCAGTTTATGCATTTATTGTGTAAAATACATTTAAACTATAATACTTATGCAAATATACACCAACATTGTTGTTGTGCATTTTAGATTTTATTATTTCTTTGCATTTTTCAATTATGAAGAAAGAGAGTTGATGTTGGTTTTGTTATTTTCACAATATTTTCATAACTGCTGAGGTGTGAGTAGCTTATAAATCAAAATAAAATAAAATAAAACAATAAAATATCATACCATGAGCCATCACAACTTAAAATATTGTGAAAATGTAACATTTTGTTGTTATTACAATATTTTCACAACTGCTAAGGTGTATGTTCTTTATAGGTCAAAATAAAATAAAATAAAAAATTATTAGAGACTAAGACCCACCACAACTGAAAATAAACATATTGTGAAAATTTTATGACATTTTGTTATTGTCACAATATTTTCACAACTACTCAGGTATAAGATTTAGTAGGTTTTAATCTTCCAAGCTTATAATTTTACATAATTCGATGACACATATTCCTTTTGTTATCTAGTTCTTTTTTAAAAAATTATTTTCTTGCTTAAAAGGTGTTTAATAAAAACTAAATAAGCTAAACGCTATAGCTAGACGCATAAAATGTAGTAATACGATAAAGAATGAAGTATGAATAAAAATATTCATTGTGGATGGTTATAGGTATTTGATGAAGAGTTTTAATTACATATGGTCTTATTCATTGCAAAAATTCAAATATTGTGACAATGTCTTAGCAAAACTTAGTTGCTTATCGTTTAAAGATGATATTTGTTATTATTCTTTTGGGTAAATTCCAAATAACTACCCTAAGGTTTGAGGTAATACCAAACACATCCAAGACAATTAAAAAACAACTATTTTTGTCCTTAAACATAAATACCATTATCATGCCGTTTGTTCAGTCCACCTAAAACAAAAACTGCACAGCTTTTTTTTCCATTTCCAGGAATGAATGTTCAGAAAGGTACCCCACACTCATTTGTTCCCGCCAACCTAAATTCTTTTTAGTATTTATCCTTTCATTTACATAAAGATTAAGTTCTTTACATACCAAAAACTATAACTTAGAGAAAGAAAAAAAATCCAAGATTACATGCCAGAAGAGTTGAAAATACCAAGCAAAAGAGCCAAGTTGCTAAAAGAACCTACAAAAGAAACCAGAACAAAAACTAAATCAATAACTATTTTTCAAGTAATTAATACTTCTTCCATTACAAGAAGTTTAGCTATATTTTGATATCAAGAACTAATTTGTAACTTTCTTCAGATTAAAACTTGAATAGAAGCCCTCTTTCTCTTTACTCAGTCCGAAATTTTTTTTTTTGAGTGAGAGTTGAAATTCTAACTCTGATGAAGTCTAAAAAGAGCCATTGAACCAACTGACTTGGGTTATTTTCTTCTAGTTTATATTAAGAGCCCTTTGTTGCTCTTGGGAATAGCAAAAATGATGAAAACGTGTTGGACTCAAATGTGAGGATTTTGGCCTGGCGGGAACAAATGGTGTTGGGTACATTTTCTAAACTTGTTGCCTTGGAAATGAAAAAAAAAAAAAAAAAAAGGCTGTGCAAATTTTGTTTTGTGTAGTGAACAAATGGCTTGTAACGGCGTTTGTCTTCTAGGAGTAAAATGGTTACTTTTTAATTATCCAGGATCTGTTTGGTATTACCCCAAATCTTAGGGTAGTTATTTGGAATTTACCCTATTCTTTTTTTTGATAACCTAATTGTTATCATTCTTAAAATATTTCTAGTAAGTGGATATTGCATTTAGCAAATAGGTTCTAAGAAACTATTATTGTAAAATAGATATTCATATGTTAAATAGTTACCTTAAGTTTGTATGTAATCAACATTCTTTTATGAATGATATTAGCATTATATGACATGCATTTTTTAGTACATGGTTTCATATTTCTTCAAATAGAAACTTTATCTTAAATTTCTCACCCAAGGGGAAGCACATGCCTTGCACGTGCCACTCAAACTAGTATATATAAAATGTAGTCACCTCAATAATATTTGACTAGAATGACGCGTGAAATGTCTTAATGGATCATCCTTGGGCACATTTTTAGTTAGTGGTATTCATAATCACATAATTCAAATACCATCATTATAAACCTTAACTCAAAAAGATCTAAATTCTCTGATGTTACTAAAAGTCTTTCATATTAGCCTTTGACTTGTCATAATAATCTCTAAATCCCTAGAAATAAGAAAACAACTAATGCCACAAATTTTGTGAACCCGCACTCTATTATTAGTCATAGTAGTCAGCTTAGCTATACTTGAAATTTTTTTCTTTAGACCCCAAAAAATTAAGCAGTGGATTAATTAAACAAGTTATGATTTATTTCATAAACAATTATTTCAATCACAAAAATAATTCATAAATCAAAACCAATAAAAATGTAAAATGGTAAAACACACACACACACAAAGTTTGGTAACAAAATGAAAAACCAATGAACAATCTTAAAGGAAAAAACACTAGGGATCTAATCACGTAGAAAAATCATTATAAGAAACAATTACAATAGTCTACTAGTAAAACCTTTCCATAAATAGGTCTTTATTGTAATCTCAGCAATTACCCCTCAAGATGGACCTTGTCTGCAACCAAAACTTCACACAAAAACAGCCTTAACTAATTATTGAGGAACTAATATGTTGTTTCAAGGAATAAACAGTTTAGACACAAATAGAAACTCTAAAAAGTAACAATATGTGGAGACAAACTTAGAACTTTATGGTTCAAGAAGGTTCAACTCTTAGGGTCCGTTTGGTTGGAGGAGTGGAAAAGTGGGAGGATGGAAAATTAGTAGGAGGATAGAAAAGATTTGGTTTTCCCTCATCCGTGTTTGGTTGGAGGGGTGAAAAAGTGGGAGGGTAGAAAACTCTTTTATTTGGTTGGAGAGAAAAAGGAGAGGATGGATAATGTAGTTTATATAAATTGACTATTATGTCATTGTTATATAATATATAAGAAATAAATATATTTATAGTCATTAAATAATATAAAATTAACACAAATACATATAAATTTATATTACTTTTCTTTATTATTATATATAATTTAAAATTTATGGGCAACAAAAATTGATCATGCGTTAATTGGGAAGACATTTTCAAAAAAAAAAATTGTGTCCACTAGCCTTTTCAATAATACAATGACCCTTTATACTAAAAACTGGGCAAGTCAAGAGAGAGAGAGAGAGAGAGAGAGAGAGAGAGAGAGAGAGAGAGAGAGAGAGAGAGAGAGAGAGAGAGAGAGAGAGAGAGAGAGAGAGAGAGAGAGAGAGAGAGAGAGAGAGAGAGAGCCTAGAGTTCACGTTGCTGTGAAGATGCTGAGAGATAAGGATGAAAAGGCAATAAGGTTGATAGGTCACAGGATGTGGGAAAGTGAGAAGGGTAGGTGAGAGCAACAAAAAGTGAGGATATTTTTGTCACACAGCAAGCCTCAACGTTTTCTCCCCTATTTTCTCTCCATTTTGGAGAGAAAAGTTTTTGTGGGCCTAGGTGGAAAATGCCTGGGCCCCACACAAAAGTTTTCTTTCTCCTCCTCCCAACCAAACAACACACAAATTCATTTTCTCTCCTATGTTCTCTCTAAAATTTTCCATCATCCCTATTTCACCTCCAAACAAACACATCCTTAGAGTTCGTTTGACTGGAGGGGTGCAAAAGTGAGAGGATAGAAAATGATGAGAGGATGGAAAAGTGGGAGGATGGAAAAGTGGGAGGATAAAAAAAATTTTAATTTCTCACATTTTTGTTTGGTTGGGAGTGAAAAAATGAAAGGATGAAAAAAGTGAGTTTGTATAAATTTACTTATATACCCTTGTTAAAAAATGATAGCCAATTAAAACCAAAAAAAAAAAGTGACAAACAACCAAAAAAAAAAATCACCCAAATTATTATTAAAAAAAATCATGTTTGATTAAAACAAAGAAAAAAAAAGAAGAAGAAGAAGAAGGCAACATCTAGGAAATCCAAAAAAAAAGGGGGGAGGGGGGGGGGGGGGGGGAAGAAGAAGCCAACGTGCAGCACAAGAAAGGAAAAGAAAAACGAAAAAATAAAAAAGGGAGGAAACCTCCCATAACACACACAAAAAAAAGAAGGAATTGGACGAATTCAAATGTGCAAAAGCACAAGACCATTTTTGTTCATTAAATAGCCTCATTTTCTCCTTTTAGTTTTCTCTCCAATTTGGGGAGAAAACTTTTTGGTGGACTAGGGGAGAAAACACCTGGGTTCTACCATTTATTTTCCTTCCTCCCCACCCAACTAAACACACTCCAAAAAGTTTTTCTTTCCATTTTCTCTCCAAAGTTTTCTATCCACCCTATTTCACCTCTAAACAAACACACCCTTAGATTTGGTCTTGTATGTTAAGAAAATAAGGAGAAATTAATGAGAGAAGAGAAGAACAAAGTAGGCTTAGACTTAGAGGCACGAAATGATTGCTATATTTAAGATGATATTTGCCTCCACTCGATTGAGTTTACTAAAGGGTTGCAAGCAAGTTAATTTCAGGATACAACTAAGCCAATATTCTACAAGTATCAAACTTAGAGAATCTTGTAAATTTCTATATACAGTGTGCAAATTATTTTTACAAAAATTAAATATGACTTTTTATTCGTAAATAATAATGTGATACCAATGAACACTAAAAAGTCACATTTCAAAAGTCACTTGTTAAGAGACACAACCTTTAAAATGTTGTTATGATTGTTACTATTTGTTAGGAAAGTAAAGTTCAGTCTCCCTCAATTTTTTTGCAAAGTTTTGCAGATAAATGATTTTCTGTCATGATTTCACTTAAGCAAACTCATTCTCACTAAACGTTTAAAAAAATCAGATGATAAAAATTTCACTCGTCACTCAACTTACTAAAATTCACTAAACAAGCCTCCTCGATCCTTAAGCATTCTTCGCTCTTTCACTTTTAAAGTGAGATATTCTCAGATAGTACAACCTCTATATATACACAACATTGTATGGCAGTCTCTAACATTTTCTCTTTAGCAAGGGTTGGTATTTACTATTTATAGAAAAATAAATAAAAATTCAGTTCTTTAAGGACAAAACTTAGGTACAACACCTTAACTAAAAAAATACACTTCCATCTCATAAGTAAAAATTCACATGACAAAATCTTAAAAGGGGAACCTAAAAAACAGTACCTAAATACTGTACCTAAGTCTTGCCCGTTCTACAAATAATTGGGTTGCTATTCATGCAATCTCGCTTGAGCAAGTGTTTAACAAGAGTCTCAAGTACTTTCTATATGAATTCTTGAGCAAAAATTTTTTCGCATCGATTCCTCTTAAAGTGAGAATGATTGATTGATTTAACTTGAACGAAAATTTTCAATAAACTAATGTGACATATTTTCAACCTAACTCAAATACATCAATTTCAATCCTTTATTTACTCTATTTTTATTACATTGAATTAGCTAACATCCAAAACCTAACAAATTCCCCGTTTGAAAATTATGTGATAAAAAATTACAGTAGAAGACTTAATTAAAATTACAAACTCAATGTAATACATGCACATCTCATAAACCACTGAACAAACTAGACCTACATTCTATTATGTGAGGCTTGAAACCTGTCTTTAATGAAACACAAACAAACATATTAAACGCAAAGGGAACAAGTATAGACAAGTTTTGCTTTGAGTCGGTTCAATTGTTACGGATACATCACTTATCATCAATCATTCTATAATGTTTTAGATCAATATTAATACCAAACCCACGATGGTGTGGAAAATCCCATAGAGCCAATACCTTTCATCAAGGTTCTATGCATAGAAAGTAGATCTTTATTGTGAATTCTTTTTTTGTAATTTTCTTTTTCATAAAACAAAAGGTAAATAAATAATTTATATTCCTTGAATGCATGGAAGATTGATATGCACTCTCAAGAAGCAGGAGAAAAATTGAACACTAGGACTGCTCTTGAAAAAGAAAATTAGATGTCCGATGTGGTTTTAAAATATTACTACCTTCTCACTGACAATATATTTCATGTTTTCATCTTCCCTGATCTCTGGCCCATCATCATCATCATCTCTCACCTAGAAAAAAAATTACTTCAGATTAACTGACAATTATAACCAACCAAACACTGTCCAAAAGAAGATACTGTCTCGATATGAACTAACTTGATAATTGGTGGTAAAGATTAAAAAGAATATTTCTTACCAGTGATGCTTACGCTTTTAAATCCTCAATATCGAAGTTCCAGGCACTAACTCCTCGCTGGTTCTCACTCTGATAGCAGCAAGACAAGACATTACCACCAAAGATAAGAAAAAGAGTAAAGTAACATTTTATTTACAGATATCTCTGATCACTAAATGTAAGATATTACAAAAGCAACATTTTCCCAGTTTTTTATTTACACTAATTCTAGTCTGAGCAAAGAAACATTTATGACATAAACGAGATTAATCTCTAGCCTTTGAATGATCCACAAAGAAAAAGAAAACAGCTTACATATCTTCTTTGTATAATCATTATTATCAATCTGCAAAATAAGTTAGAAAACACACCAAAGCTGGATAAAAGAGCAAATTCCAAATCAGAAATACGAGGTGTTGGCATGCATCGACCATAGGAAACCCCTCGTTTGGAAAGCCCTACACTCTAAAACAGATTGTTTTCTCTGTTTCAATATTGTTACTCCTTTTTCAACAGTTTTCTATGGATTAAGAGTCTTCAATAATCATTTAAAGAAAAATATGAAGTTTTCCTCTGATCTAATGGCTTCTCCTGGATTCAGAATTTAGGATGGACATACCCGGTCAACTACCAAATCACATACTGTTAGGCTAAAAATAAAATAAATAAAAAATAAATATTGTTCATGTGGCCCAAATCTGGATCAGTGGCCCAAATTTTGAACAGCGTAAGCCTGGCCCAAAAAGTAAAACTTGCGTGACCTGTTATAACAAGAGAATATCAGTCAGTTATCCACTAAGTCTGAGAGCAATAGAAGTTACCAAAAAATAAGGAGAAGTGCAGTAACTGTTTTGTCTACTATAAATAAAGATTAAAAGTATTATCACAGGGTACAACAAAAAATCTGATAAACTTGATTCACATACCCAGTCAATGGAAGGATAACTTCATGTTTGTAAGTGCGCTTGCCTCACATGAATTATCAAAGTATAGTTTTGTAATTTAACTTTGGTGTTTGTGTGACTTGAATTTTTCTTATTTGTATGAACTTGAATTCTGAATTAAGATATCTATATATCGTGATTATATTGCTTGTTCCCTTATTTTTCTTAGTTGAATATTTTGTACTTTTGAAGTCCTATTAGTTTAGGCAGTGGCAGAGCCCATCAATTTGGTGCGAAGTTTTGTCTAATAAGTAGTTTATTCCAAGAAAGTTTGTATTCTCACAAACACATACATGATTGTAACTTAGATTCCTCAGTGGCAATAAAGCGGCACACATATTCAAATAGGGGGCAGTTGTCACTGATAGTTACTTGATCATCTTAGTTGAGGTTTTCACAAATGGACAGAATATGAACAGGGGAGGGGGGAAATTGTTGAAGTTCAAAAAAGCATTCTCAAGAAATGCAAACAGTTGAATATTAGAAAAAAATAAAAGACAATTTGCTACATCATCATGACCACAGGTAAATCAAATTTAAGTTCAAAATAAATGGCGTGAACTAAGGTTTATGACCTGTGATAGAGCCTCTGGTTCTGATGAAGGCATTTTCTTTAGAGCTAGTTGTGCTGCGTCTTTAAGCTGCAAAATTAACCAATGCCATCAGACAAGCCCACCAGGTCAAGTGAAATTATGAATGTTGCATTCCAGCAGTATGATGGTTAACCTGGAGGACTTTTACACAATTCCAAAGGGGTGGCAAATCAGCAAATAATTTCTTCACAGAAAGCTCTGGAGACTTTGCATGCTTGAAAAAGGAGTGTTTCAATAATTTCTCTGTTGTTGGCCTCTTTGCTTGATCTTTCACCAGACACATTGCAACCATTTCTTTAAAAGACTGATCACAACTGGAAATCCTCCAATTAGAATATTATTCCATAATATAAAGACATTGAAAGACGGAAATCACCAACTTGTCGAGTGGATCTTCATTTCGTTACCAACTTGTCCCTGCCAAAACCTGGCAGAGATAGCATTCAGATCATTGCATAATTTTACCGGTAACTAGAATACCTCCATCGTATAAGTGGGAATAAATTGAGCCATCGCTTTGATGAGGACTTCCTTACTAGCTCTAGACAATAGTTGCCCTTTCCATCCTTGTATTTTTTTTCCAAAATTTATCATTTAGATAGGAAAAAGCTTGATATTTTGATCTGCCAACAAGATTAGGTAGCCCCAAATAAGTCTCAAACCGATCAACCTCCCTAATTCCCAAAGCCATCTTGATCCTTGCCCTCTATTCACCCTCCGTATTGCAGTTGAAATAGACAAATGATTTCTCAAAATTGATGCATTGCCCCAATGAAGTTGCATATTTCTGTAGTACTTCAGTAATAGCCTACACTTCCTCCAGATTTGCCCGACAGAATATTAATGAGTCATCAGCAAATAATAAGTGGGAAATATTAGGTGCTCTTCTGCATGTGGATACCTCATGAATCCACCACTCCTCTTCTACCTTGGCTAATAATGATGAACAACCCTTTGCACACAACAAGAACAAATAAGGTAATAAAGGGTCTCCTTGGCGGATCCCCCTAGAAGGCCGGATATTACCATAAGCTTATCCATTAATGCATACTGAAAATGTAGGAGATGTCACACAGCTCATGACTCTATCAATCCAAGTTTCAGGCAACCCCAATCTAGACATAATACCCTTTAGGAAAGGCCACTCTACTCGATCATATGATTTACTCATATCCAATTTTAAAGCCAAAGGACCTGTTTTACCCGATCTCCTACAATGCATGGTATGCAGAGTCTCATATGCTACTAAAACATTATCAGTAATCAAACGATCTAGAATAAACGCACTTTGGGTGCGAGATATCAACCTTGGGAGAATGAGCTTCAATCTATTAGCCAACACCTTAGAGATAATTTTATAGATGACATTACAGAGGTTGATATGTCTATAATCAGATATCCTTTCAGGTGACTTAATTTTCGGAATAAAAATAATATGAGTATAATTAATTTTAGGTAGCATAGAACCAGAATTCAGAAAATCTAACACAACAACAGTCACATCATCACCTACTATATGCCAAAACTTTTGATAAAATAAGGCATTCATACCATCAAGTCCAGGAGCCTTTGTTGGTCCCATCTGGAACAATGCTTCTTTGATTTCTTCTGCATTATATTCACTAGATAATACTTCTAGCATATCGATAAAATATCCAACATAAACATGGGAGGCGTAATATAGTACACAAAAGCCTCCTACTGAGAGCTACCCATCCTAGCTAGAGAATCAGCTGCTTGGTTGGCTTCCCTGAAGTAGTGGTTAAGTCGAACTTGATGGAAAGCTTAAAGAGTGTCCCTGCATTTAGTCACCAAAGTCTGGGTTAGTCTATTAGTGGAAGGAGGGGAAGATATGAGATTAACTACATCAGAGGAGTCCACATTTACAATAAGACTGTGTATATTCAATTGTTTTGCCATGCAGATTCCCTCACGCAAGGCCCATAATTCAGCCATTAAGATCGAAGTGGTGCCTATTGGTTTTGAGAATCCTTAGACCCAGTTTCCATTCAAGTCATGGATTAGGCCACCTGCACTAGCGTGGCCATTGATGATAGAAGCGTCAGTGTTAAGCTTATGCCAACCTGGAGGGGGTTTGGTCCACTTAGCATTTAGTCGAGCCCTTGCATGAGATGGATTGGTCGAGGCTGTCAGGAAGTGAAATTCAAGGGCTTTAGCTACACAGTCTTTCTGAAGCTACTGATTTGGTTGCTTTGCTTGATAAGTGACATAGTTTTTGTTAGTCCATATGGACCATAGACCAAAGAGAAACATAGTAGGCCATGGAATGCTGTGATGCCAAAAGACTAGGCTAGAGTTGCAGTTTACATGTAGCCATTCTAAGCGGGGAAGGCCAAAGGAGGTGTAAAGTCCTGAAGGTGGGCCAAGTTGATTCCAAGAACTGACCAAGAAAAGGCACTCTCTAAGCATGTGGCTTATGGATTCGGTGTGAGAATTACAAACAGAGCAGCGCTGATCTAGGCTTACCCCTTGAACCCAAAACTTCTTTTACTGGAATGCTATTATAAGAGCAAAGCCAGATAAAGAGAATGAATTTTGGAGGAACACTGAGTTTCCAAATCCAGGAAAGAGCGGGAGTATTTGGGTTCAAAACATTTAAACCTTTTGCTGCATTGTAGGTAATCCGAAGGGAGAAATTACCATCATTAGTGAACGCCCATGCAATTACATCATTCACCTGGGAATTTATGTTTGTGGGGATAGCTTGGATAAGCTTAACAAGATTTTCCGGAAGTTCAAATGAAAGCTGAAGATGCCAATTACCGTAATTATTGATAGCCCGACTTACTAGCTGAGTTTCCTCCCCAAGATTGAGAGGACCAATTAATTGGGCTCTAAGAGGACCATTTGAGATCCAATTATCATACCATAGGGAGGTAAAGGCCCCTGTGGTGATCACTTCCCTTAATCCGCTGTCCAAGAGAGGTTTTGCAGCTTTTCATGCTGCCCATGTCCGAGAACAGGAGCTATTAGAAGTCCATGGATTTCTAGTGGCATTATTAGAAAGGTATTTTGCTTTTAGAACATGAGCTCAAGGGGAGGAGTTCTCTGTTAGCAATCTCCAATTAGGCTTTGCAATGAGCGCAAGATACCGCGTCCTTGATTTGTGAATACCCAACCCACCACGATCTTTTGGTCGAGTAACAGTGTCCCAGTTCACTAGGTGTATCTTCCTTTCTTCAGGAGTTGAGCCCCATAAGAAGTTCCTGTTGGCACGGTCAATTTCCTTGCAAACTCTACTTGGAAGCAAAGCCCCCTGCATGACATAGTCAGGGATTGTGCCTGAAGAAGACTTGATAAGAGTCCTCCTACCTGCAAGGGAGAAGAGACTTGTTTGCCAGCTTGCTAGCTTCTCCTAAACCTTGTGAATGATGTAATTAAAATCTCTAGAGTCGCAGTCAGAGAATTTTAGCAGAAAACCTAGGTATTTGTCAAATTTTTGTGTTTCTAAGATTCCAAGAGAGCCACATATATCACTTCTAGTCTCCTCCGAAGTGTTTTTTGAGAATAGAACTCTAGATTTTTCCTTGCTAACTCTCTGCCCAGATAATCGACAAAAGGCAGTTAGCACTTCATCAATTGCCTCACTGTTCTTGAGACTAGCTTAATCGAAGAGCATCAAGTCATCAGCAAAAAATAGGTGAGAGAAAGTAGGGCCTGACCTAGAGGCTTTGATAGGCTTCCAAGTGTTGTTAGCAGTTTTGTCTCGAATAAGGAGTCCAAGGTACTCAAGGTACAAAATGAATATGTATGGCGATAATGGGTCTCTCTGGCGAATGCCACAGGATGGACTGAAGGCAGGGAGCTTACCACCATTAAAGAGCACAGAAACAGAGGTTGAAGAGATGCAATCTATGATTATAGCAATGAGATTTGAGAGAAAATTAAACAGTACAAGAACTTCCCTTATAAAACTCCATTCCAGATGGTCGAAAGCTTTTTCAAGATCAATCTTTAACGCCATTATGCATACCTCCCTTTTTTCTTTTCCATGGAGTGAAGAATTTCTTGTGCTATAATCATATTGTCTAGCCCTTTTCTTCCAGGGATAAATGCGGCTTGGAGTGGGGAGACCAAGTGCTACATGTGGGGCCTTATTCTATTGACAATGATCTTGGATATCGTTTTGTAAATGGATGTGCAAAGACTAAGGGCTTGTTTGGTTTTAAAAAAATGGTCACTCATCACTCATCACTTAGTTTTCATCACCCATCACTCATCACTTATCACTCATCACTCAAAATACCCCAATTTCCTGATTCCACCCGTTTGGCACATATTTTCAACTTTTCATCACTCAAATTTTTTTACTTTTTGTGGGATCCATACCTAAGCAATGGTTAGAGACTGCTGTTAGCCTACCTGCCAAACCCTCATCTCCCACCATTTTCTTCACTGCACATTTCATTTTGCCACCACCACCGTCACAATTTAACACAAAAACTCTATTCACAGTTTAATCAAAGAAGTACAAACAACAAAAACTCTCAACAATTTAACACCACCTAAAGCAGCTCATCACCCCAAATTCAAAACTCCATTCATACTTATTTATGATACACCACGAAGGAAAAAAAAAAAAAAAAAAAGCTTCCAGATCAAAAACGAGCTTCCAACGGAGTTGTTCCCAGCGTTGACAACAGAGCTTCCAAATCAAATCGTTTCCAACGGAGATCCGCCGTTGCTGTGGATGCCAATTTCGACGCTCCAGCCAAATTGAAGAATGAGTACAATAGCAGCGATGAGGAGAACGAGCGCATGGTGGAGCTTTTCGGCGTGTGATTGAAGATCGATGCCGATGATCTCTCAGCCTGGGTCGACGTGTGAGCGACCGGTGGGAGAAGAACAAAAAAGAAAGAACAAAAAGAACATTGAATCAGAAGAAAGCAAAAAGAACGCTGTACTCATTTAGTAATCAAATTTGTGTGAGTGGTCGGTGAGTATGAGCTTTTTGCTCTGAAGAAGAACAGATAAAGAAGAAGAGAGAAAAAAAAAAAAAAAAAAAAGTGTGACCGATGGGGTGTGACTGGCTTTTGGGGCCCACAATCTCCTCCTATTTACGAACATGCCACTGAAAATCAGATTTTGAGTTGAGAACAGGTTTCACCTGTTTTCATTTTCCATGATTGTGATCCGGTTTTTTGAGTGACTGAATCATGAAAACAATGACTGGAAACTCATCCAAACAACTACTCCTCCGTGGGACTCACACAATTTGGATGATGGGAACAGAAAGATATCACTCAAAACTCATCCCATACAAACAACCTCTAATTGGTCTAAACTGACCCAAGACTTCCGGGCCGTTTCTTTTTGGAATGAGAACCACCAAGGTTTGATTCAGATATGAAGGAACAAGTTTAGTTGAGTAGGTGGTTAGGACTTCTTCAATGACTGCTGGTCCGAGAATGTGCCAAAAATGCTGAAAGAATCCGGCATGCAACCCGTCCATGCCTGGGGCTTTATAGGGCTTTAAAGAGAATAGGGCCTTGTGAATTTCTAAGGCTGAGGGCATGGCTGAAAGCTTACAGGACTCCTCTTCAGTGAGGGCAGCAGCCCAATTAATGTCAATATCTTCAGTGGAGACACAGGCCGGGTGTTGGGTTTGGTATAGCTCCTTGAAGCCATTAAGGATAATATCCATCACTTGATCCTCATCATGACTCATCCCCCTGTATGATTCATGATCTTCCTAATTTTGTTATGTTTCCTCTTTGTAATTGTTTTCATATGGAAGAAGGTGATGTTACCATCACCAAAAAGTTTGCCAGTCTACCTGAGATTTTAATGCCCAAAACTCCTCTTCTTGATTGAGGATAGAAGCATACTCAAGGGAAAACTCTTAACTTCCGTATTCACATAAAAAGTCAATCATTGTGACTAGAAAATAGTCAAATAAAGGGATTGACTCTCCAACAACCCATGGTTCTTTACAATTTAGAACAACAATTGCAATGACAAATCAAAGAATTCAAAAAAAACTAAAACCCCCTAAAAATAAATAATAATAAAAAGGATCAAAACATTTTTCGGCGTCTCAAGCTCTTAACAGAGGCTTTAGAAACCAAAAACCCCAACCCAAAACACATCACCCAAATCCCCATATCAACGGCCCATCTCACTCCTTCCACATCCATCTCGACCGTATAATCTTCCCTCAAATCTCCACCGTCCGATCCACTCTCCTCCTCACCACAACAACGACAACAGCCGTCCGATTCACTCTCCTCCTCTTGCTCTTCTCTCTCCTCCGGAATCTCCTCTAACCTTGCACACTTCTTCTTCGTCCTTCTATTACTATTCTTCACTACCATCTCCACCTTCTCATTCATCGCCACGTGTCCCTCCACCGCCACGTGTACCTCCGCCTCCGTAACTCTAACCTCACTCTCTATCGCACACTTACACTCCAATTTCCACTCGCTACCCTCGCCTTTTCTGAAAATCCCCTTCAAGACCTTCTCGTCCCTCAAGTAAACTTCAAATCGCACCGCTTCGTTGGCCCGAACCCGTTCTCTGCTCCCGAATATAACCTCGTTCTCACTCCTCGTCTTCGCACTCACGACCCGGTGGAGCGTCACGAACGCGGGCGAGTCGGGTCGGATCGTCGACCCGTCCACCTCGAGCACGTTATCATTTATACGAGGAAGGTAAAGCAGAGTCAGCGACTCCGGTATTGGTTTCCGAGTATCCAGACCCGAGAACCGAACAAAGAAACCTCGGATTCGCAAAGGATCTCGACCGTTGGATTGGTACCCGTGATAATAATCAGACGACCTACACATCTTCTCCTAGCTCTTCGATTTTGAGATTTTATTTTTCTTCTGAAACGAATAAGAACAACGTTGTTGGTGTGAACTGTGAAGGGTTTTACTTTTTATATATATATACAGAGAAAGAGGCGGTGGTAGAGTTTGATACGGAATCAGGGGGCGAGGAGCACACGGTTTTTTTGTTTTTCTTAAAATGCTGACGTGGACGAAACGACACTATGATTATATACGAAACGACAGGGATTTTTATGATTTTTTTTTTTTTTTTTTTTTTTTTTTTTTTGCCGCGTGTGACGTGAGACTTTCCTGGGGGTTTCAGTTTGTAAAAGAGTTTCAGCTGGCGCCGCTGACTACGTTATTTGTGGATTTTTCGGAGATATTTTTTTTAAGGAGATTTGACTGGTTGTTTGGGAGGTACACCAATTGGGCTTTGTTTTTTAGTGTTCAAGTTGGACTTGGAGCGTGTGTTTGAGTCTACTTGCCTGTTTTTTTCTTTTTTTTTTTGGGCAACTTGTGTGAAAGATTCAATGTAATGGGTCGGAAGTTGCAGGGAAACAAACAGAACAAAAAGATATAAGAGAAGCACAATTATTTACTCCTTTTTAGGTGCATAGTTTTTTTTTTTTTTTTGGGGGGGGGGGGGGGGGGGGGGGGGGGGGTGTTGTTAAAATATGTGCATAGTTTCATAGTTTGAATGGCATCTCAAAAACTCTGAATGAGATATCCAAATCCAAAAGTAATTAATCGAGGCAAATTATGGGTGAGTTTGATTCAGCTTTTTGTAAAAGTGCATAATGAAAAAGTGGAGTTTTGTTAAAAGTACATAATGTAAAAGTGGAGTTTCAAAAAACTGAGTGTTTGGTAAAAACTGTTAAAAAATGCATAATGAAAAAGCTGAGTGTTTGGCTAGCACTTATAAAAGTGGTAGTTTGAGAGATAAATTACCAAAAATGACAATGTATATATAAGAGAATTTATTTCATACTTTTTTTTTTATGTGAGTTCGTTTCATACTTAAATCAATTACTTCATCATACTTAAATCAATTTTTCTCTTTCTAAAAAAATTATTTTTTTTCTCACCAATATTAGCTAATAATAACCTACCACTTAAAATTTATTATGAAAGTATTGTGAAAATATTGTGATAAAAATTGATACTAATTTTAATTTTAACATACTATTAAAATTATTTTTTTCTCTTTCTAAAAAAATTATTTTTTTCTCACCAATATTAGCTAATAATAACCTACCTTAAAATTTATTGTGAAAATATTGTGATATAATTTCTTTTTTTTTTCTCTCTCTTTTTTTCTCTCCACACACGTGGGCTCTCCTTCCTTTTTTTTCTTTTTTTTTGCCCTCTTTTTTTCTCTTCCACACACGTACCCATACTCGTTTCTTTTCTTTTTTCCTTCTTTCCTCTTTTATTCCCTACCATACCAGCACTTCAGTCCAGAACATTCCACAACTCTCCTTCTTCTTTTTTTTTTTTTTTCCTCTTAGCACTTCAATCCAGAACATTCCACAGACAGCTCTCCCTCTTCTTCTTTTTTTTTTTTTTTTTTTTCCCTCTTAGCACTTCAAAATGAACGAAGGAATTTTTTTTCCTCAGTCCTTTTCTTTCCAGAAATTTTTTTTTTCCTTCGTTCGTTCCACAGTGAGCTGAACCAAACTCACCCAACTCATCCAACTCCAGAACGTAACCTTAAGTGCTTGGATCGGGAAGATTGGATGATCGGAACCAACTCCAGAACTTATCCTTCTTTTTTTTTTTTTTTTTTCTTGTTCTTGGATGATCGGGAAGATTGGATGGTCGGTAAATCTCCCCCCCCCCTCCTTTTTTTTCGTCAGTCTTCTTGATCCGCCAGAGGGTCTTGATCTACTATTGTTCTAATTTTCTTGTTGTTGTTGTTGATCTGCTGTTGATCCGAAAGAGTTGTTGTTCTAATTTTTTTTTTCCTGTTCTTGATCTGCTGTTGTTGTTGTTTTGATTTTAGATTTGTTGTTTAATAGAGGGTAATTTGGTAATTTCTTGTGAGCCCAACGGATATATCAAAACGCCCCATTCACGTTTTGATCTATGGACCTCAGGAGGTCCATAAATTTTGCACGTTTTGGACGCTATTTTTGCCTAAGTCCAAAACGCAGCTTTTATCAAAAAGTTGCGTTTTGGGCTGAGCCAAACGCAATTTTTCTACAGCTTTTTCTAATATGCGCGTTTTCAGCTCCTAAAAGTGCAAACAAACGCACACTATACCTTTTTATGGCATTAACTGATTAACCCCTTTATTACCTTTTACAATCGATAATTTGTTAAAAGTCTTGTCACTTTTGGTAAGGGTCATATAATTATCTTTCTTCCTTAGATATCTTGCAAATCTACTTTATAGGGTTTTTTTTTTTTTTTTGTTTGGGTTTCTATGTGCATTATCTTTTTTAGTTAAGCTAATATCTAGCTAAATTAATAAAATTTATTGTCCATGACTCAATGTATAACATATTTAGAGTTGAATTTATGTTACTTCATGAAGGGAGAAGAATGGTATCACCGATATTTAGTTCATAAGCCATATACCTCCTATAATTAAGCTCTTATACATTCATTGTTAGAGGAGCTTCTAGATCTAGAATTTTCTTAATCTTGTTTCTCAAAGAAAAGAAAAATATATTCTTGATCTTGAGAGAAGACCATTTGTTTAAGTTAATAACCTCATTTAATTTTTAAGATAATATATTTACAGTTTTCTAATTTATTTTTGGGTAAAAATAGTTTCTGTGCAATTTAATCTTTCAAATCAAATAATCTAAAAAATTAAAGCTGCCCCAAATATTTATAAGCTAAAAGTTTCAGGTTATTTTGATTTCAATTTAGGCAACTTATAAAAGAAGAAAAGTCGATTAGTGGAATAACAATCTATTCAGTCGTTGTCCTCATCATGAGCAAAGATAACAAGTCCAACTGAACTAAACGTGTGTTTGTTTTAGCTTTTAGACGCTGAAACGTGCCTTTTGAAACCAAAAAAAATATAAAATGTGCATTTGGTAAGGTTTTAAAAGTTTTTTTTTTTTTTTTCTTCTAAAAAACTGTGTTTTGAAATGTGAAGGAAGAGCACTTAATTAACAGTGGATAGCTCTCAAAGGCTTTTGTAAAAGTCAATGCACGTTTCATAAATATTACTGTTGGAGGCAATGTTCAATTACCAAATTGCCCAAATATTTTATTGAAAACTCAATTTTACCTTTTGATAAATAAAAGGATAACACCTCTCTAAAGCTCACCTCACACCAAATTCCTCTCATCTCTCTGCTCTGCTACAGAACAAGCCTCTTCGTGTTGCTGCAGGTAAAAGTCTCTATATTTTTTTAAAAAAATGTATTTATTGTGAAGATAGAGAGTTACGTGTGTGTGGAGGAGAAAAAAAGAGGAAAAAAAAATAAATAAATAAAAGAAACGTGTGGATGAAAAAAAATAATAAAAGAGATAGGGAAAAATAAAATAAAGAATAAGAAATTAACATTGAGAAATACTATTGCAATATTTTCACAATATTTTTACAATAAATCTTAAATGATGAGTTGTTACTAGTTTATATTGGTGAGAAAAAATTAATTTAAGTGGTGTGTTAAAATTAAAATCCTTTATATACTTACTCAAAAATTGATTTTTGAGTGAGTATATGAAGTAGTTGATTTAAGTATGAAATAAACAAACTCCTTTATATATATATTGTCATTTTTGGTAATTTACCTCTTAAACTTTTATAAGTGCTAGCCAAATACTCAGCTTTTTCAAAAAGCACTTTTTAATAGTTTTTACCAAACACTCAGTTTTTACAAAAAGTCCAATTTCATAACGCACTTTTTAAAACCCTCACTTTTTCAAAAAGCACAATATCAAAAAGCTGAACCAAACTCACTCTAATAAGTGCTAGACTGCTAGTGATCTGTGGGCTGTAGA
The DNA here is from genome assembly GCF_932294415.1 of Quercus robur. Taxonomy (NCBI): domain Eukaryota; kingdom Viridiplantae; phylum Streptophyta; class Magnoliopsida; order Fagales; family Fagaceae; genus Quercus; species Quercus robur. The sequence continues at coordinate 29,202,411 of NC_065535.1, read as the reverse complement.
GCTCGGAGGAAACTAGGTTTTTTTTTTTTGGAGGGGGAGGGGGGGGGGGGGGGGCAAATAGCTCCAAATTTATGGTCGATCAATCAAGGGACTGTGCTTGGGTTCAATAAAAAAAATTTAGCCCATTACTCCAAAAAAACCCAAAGCAGTTATTGGGTCTCTGTATGGGCCCATCAGTATACACTTGTGCCTTGTACTTCAAAGATGGGCTGAAATGATGGCCTCAGTAAAGAGGGTAGCGGATAACGACCCAAAACCAAAAGAGAGAGGAGATTCAGGAGAAATAGGATAGCGGATGATTTGAACTATCCGTGTTACTGATCTTTCTTTCTTTTTTTTTTTTTTTTTTTTTTTTTTTTTTGATAGGTAGATACTATATCTATAGGGTAGGGGCTAAAGTTCTAGATCACATAAAACACAGCTGAATACATGGTAGATTGTGAGTTGTGAAAAAAAAAATTGTGAATTCATGTGAAAGTTGTGACAAAAATTGTAATTTTTTATGTGGTATTATAATTACTTAGGTAGGAAATGAAGATATGGGTTTTGAGACTCCACAAAAGAACGAAAGATGCCCTACTTGATTATCACTTGAGCCCCATCCGACATTGAATATTAGATAAATATTAAAAAGAAAATTTTTAGGACCATAAATTTATTGTGTGACTAGTGAGTAGTGACTACTGGCAGTGTGTGGTTAAGAAAAAATAGTGGGTTTATGTAAAAGTGACAAAAAATCAATTATAATCTGCCACATAAAATAATTGTGACAAAATGTGTGGAATAAATTGTGGTCTTCAAATTACTCTCTAAAAATAAACATTTTTTTTTTTGGGTTGTTTTATATAATTTTTAAACATGAGTTTTATTTATTTATTTGTTAACATGGACGTCTATAACTCTCTGACCACCTAACCATCTAGTAACAAAGATATTTTTTTCATCACAAGTAGGTGACACTTACAATATATATATATACATATATATATATATATATATATATATATATATAATATCAACAGTTGGACCAATGCATAGAATAAATGGTTAAATGATAATAATGATCAAGGTTTTCAGACCCGGACCGTTCATTGAACCGTAAAAGGAAAAGGTTCAAGGTTTTTGAGGTCGAACCGAGGTTAAATTGAGGTCGAACCGTGATGACATCATAATTAATTTAATAATTAATTAAAGCCTAAATATAGATATTAAATTTATAAAACTAGCAAAATTGACAATATATCTATATATGTGAGGGAAATTTAATGATTTTCAAGCATATATTTAATAATTAAATAAGAAAGTTAATAAAATAAAATAATAACCATGAAAACATTAAAATTTATTATTAATTTTTGAAGTAAATTTGAATATCTTTGAAGGATTTTAATTATAATTTTTTTTATTCCTTGTAAGAGATGGATAATTTAATTAAGTAGAATAAAATTGTAAAAAAAAAAAAAAAAATTGCTAAGGGGTTGGACCGCACGGTTCTCACCGGTTCGTGCGGTCCAACCCCGGTTTTAGCGGTTCACGGAATTAACAAAAAATCCGGTTCTTTAGGCTCAAAAAATCGGTTTTCATCCCGGTTCTCGGTTTTCACGGTCCGACCTCCCGGTCCAGTCCGGTTCTGAAAACTATGATAATGATAACAATAACAGCAAACTGATGAGAATCGTGAGAATAAAAACAATTTCTGAAAATACAAAATTGAATACACTTATGGCTTTTCCTTCTTCTTTTTTTGGTCCTGGTAAGTAACAATCACATTTTTGGTAGGGATGCTAAGTACCTTGTTTTGTTGTGATTTGTAATTGACACAAAGGACCAATTTTGCCACATTGGTGACCTGATGGGGATATTTTAGCCACATGTTCAATTCCCCCAAAAAATCGCACAAGAAGGTTGACCCCCACATACCCATCAGCTTCATGGAAACTTACGGTAGAGTTAGGCCGACGACATCACACGGGACAACCCTACAAGGAGACCTGACAGTAGTCTCCATATGCCAACGGGAACAATAGGACGTGGCAGGTAGCTGATGGGTGTAGAGAGGCCGACGGGGTTAAAAAGGCCGACAGGTCCAACCTAGCTTAACTTGACCCCCTGAATATCTATGTAAGGAAATTCCTTGTATCCCACGATCAACCCTAACCAAAGGAATCCCTACAAGGAAGGGATTCTGCAAGATGCACGCATTAATGAAGATCTTCCCTGTAAGGAAAGATCTTCTCCGCCAAAAAACAAATGTCAGCTCTACACTACTATAAAAACCCCAAAACCCTCACAAATCAAGATATGCATAATTTCCCCCCAACTCTGACACTCCAGAGTTGTGAAAGTTTTCTGACTTGATCTTCGGAGGGTATTTGGCCGGTACCACACCAGTACTCTCTTAAGGTCTTCTTTTTCTATGTTGCGCAAGTGTTATTTTGAGTATGTGAGGACCGTGTGACTCACTGACGATTTTTGGCATCATCATGACCAATATTTTTAACTGGAAAAAATTAGAACTTCGAGCACCCTGGCCTGAAGTCTCTTGAACCATTCATTCCTATTTTTCTTTCGTTGTCTTTTGATTCTTCCGCATGCACCAACAAGGTATGTCACAATTTGGGGGCGTATCAATCGGCACGTGAACAGCCAACTTGACTTTTAAATTTTGATGACCTCATGATTGTTTTTTCTTCTTCTTGTGATTATTCATGATTGTTACCAAACTTAGACAATTAGTCTCAAAATTGGATGACACCTCTATTGGAAAAGGTAGTGTATGCAATTTATTGAGGGTCAGTCTCAAATCAACCTTAGAAAAATTATTCTAATTTTTGTATAATTAAAATATGGGTTTGTATATATATATATATATATATATATACCCATACTTAAATAGTGAAATTTTATTAAGGAGAGCATCCACCACCCAAAGAGGACAAAGGCAATAGAAAAATGAGGTTTTATATTTTACAAAATTCGTGTAATACATTTTTCTTATTATTTGTCCCACTTTACTCATTTCACCCCACCACCTAAAGAGGATAAAGATAATGGGAAAATGAGGTTTTTAAAATATTACTTAAACTCACATAATACTTTACAAAATTCGTATAATAAATTTTTCTTATTATTTATCTCACTTTACTTAATTACTAGTATTATGCCCGTGCAATGCACGGTTTAATAAAAAATATTTTGATAATATAATTAAATTTAATAACAAATAAAATGAAAAAAGAATTAATTTAAAATTTAAGATTAAAAAATAAATTGTACTTGTACACTTAAAAGAAACTTAATTTTTATTTCTTATTTTGATATTTAAATTATTTGTTTTAGTGTTGATTTCATTCAAATGGTTATAAGTTATATCAACCCTAAACCAACATATGTATCCATATGTAACATTCTAAATTAATAATAAATAAAAATATAATACTCTAACTTAATGTAACATTCCAACTTACTAATAAATAAATATAAGACCCTAACTTAAAGTAATGTTTGTAATTGTATTGTGTTTGAGCCAAAGAATCGTACTACCCCATTCAGTAGAGCAAGCTGAAGCGCAAGCGGCAAGTCGAGCCGTTACACTGGCTAAGGAGTTGTGTCTGTCACGGATGGTTTTTGAAGGAGATTGTCAGAAGGTTATTAAAGCCATAAACTCACCTGGAGCATGCCACACTCTGTTCGGTCACATTATAGAAGAGATTCGCTGCCTAAGCTCTACTTTGGTTACTAGTTGTTTTGTGCACACTCGTAGGGAGGGTAATAAAATAGCCCATGCCTTAGCTAGAAGAGCAGTTCTAACTGCAGATATTGATGTTTGGGTAGAAGAGCTACCCGGTGATTTGGATGATATACTCCATTCTGAAATTATTCAATAAAACTCGCTTACTTCTTTCTCAAAAAAAAAAAAAAAAGAACACATATATTATTTTTTTATCACTTAAAAAAAAAACACAGATATTAATATTACACATGAAAAAATAATGAATTCAATAACTAAAGCAGTTAAAAACAAAATTAAGCCAAAACCTCAATTCATTAATGAAAAAATATCCAAATTTTTGAGCTTAAAAAAAAAAAAAAAAAAACCAAAGTTAAGAAAAGATAGGCTTACATAGAAATTTGGACGGATGGATTCTCTCATATCCAATCTCATGTTTGACAGTAAATTTTGCTTTTAATTAAAGAATATAGACTACATGGAACAAAGTACCAAACAAAAGCCATAACAAATTAAATCCATTATAAAATATTGATGTCAACAACAAATAATCATGTAAATAAGAAATTAAAAAATACAAACATATTGTTTGCTATATTGACTTTAAAAAAAAAAACACTAAAATGTGTGATCAAACATAGAATTTCAGCCTATCTATAAAACTTGTTGATAAAAATCATATTATATATAATAAAAAGGCAACAAATACACAAAATCTATTCAATTTGATGAAAGAAGAAAAATTACCTGCAAGGTTGTGGGTAGGGCAGAGAGAGAAACGTAGCACTTTTCTATTATGAAAGCTGCAACATCAAAAATAAGTTCTCATGAAAAGCATTACCACACCAACATTGTTAAAGCCAAAAAAAAAAAAACAAAAAGTAAAGAGACAAACATGGCTAAGTAAAATAATACCTGTATTATATTTTAGAGTGAGATAAGATTTTAAATCTTTGTTTTTATAAGGAGGTAACTTCTTAATCCGATAAAGTTTGAATTTAGATGATTTATACTTAAACTAAATCTCTTTTGATCATTTTTATTGGATAAATATGGATAGAATTTCATATTAGTATAAAGAAAGAAAGTACTAATAAGGATAGACGTTTTTATTTTAATGAATTAAAGTACAAAACTACAAATGAATGGTAATTTAAATAAAATTGATAAACATTCAATGATTGATTAAGATTTCGTGTACATCCTTAAAATTGATTAAGGATTAGAGTTTAAGTTGATAATAATAACTAAACTTTTATTTTATCCAAAATATTGCAATTTTTAAAATCTAAACAAAATTCTTCAATTTTTTTACGTGTAGTAAAAATTTATGAAAGTGCAAACTGAATTTTTTTTTAAAACAAAATTATAGGAGAAGAAGATAAGAACAAAAAAAAAATATATCTATTTTTTTAAAATCTAAAAAAAAAAAAAATCCTGCAATTTAAGAAGATAAGAACAATATATATATATATATATCTATAAAAATTTATGAAAGTGTGAAGCTTAAGAATTTTTTTTTTCCCTTAATGGATGAGAAGAAGTTAAGATGATATTAAATTATTGAGTTTTTGTGTCTATCAAACTTTATCTAAAGAAGTGATTTTAAATTAAAAATTTTATCAACTTAGAAATTATAGGAGAAAAAGATAAGAGCATAAAAAAACTATATTTATTTTTTAAAAATCTATTAAAATTTCTGCAATTTGATGAAGTCATATGGCGCAGCCACAGCGTCTAAGCCCAACTTTTATCATATATAATATGATATGATATGATGATATGATTTCACCCCACTGTCCAATGAGGATAACGTCAATGAGAAAATGAGATTTTTTAAAATATTACTTAAGCTCACATTATATTTTACAAAATTCGCATAATACATCTTCTTCTTTTTTTGTCTTGCTTTATTCATTTCACCCCACCGCCTAAAGAGGATAAATGCAATGGAAAAATGAGGTTTTTTAAAATATTACTTAGGCTTGCATTATATTTTACGAAATTCATGTAATACATGTTACATATTATTTGTCTCACTTTACTCATTTTCCCCCACCGCCTAGAGAGGATAAAGGCAATGAAAAAAATAAGGTTTTTTCTTATTATGGGTATGTTTAGATATCGCTTATTATTGAAAATTGAAAATATTGTAACAAAATAATTTTTAAATGTGCGAATAGCGCTGTGAGACCTAAATTTATATTGAAATCTATGTTTGGATGACTTTTGTGAGTTCGTGAACAATACTGTGGACCCACATTTTTTAGCAAAACGCACAAACGTAGACGTGCTCTCTGTTTTAGCGCAATCCAAACACTCACTATGTGTCTCACTTTATTCATTTCACCCCTCCGCTCAAAGAGGATAAAGGAAATAGAGAAATGAAGTTTTTAAAATATTACTTAAAGTTCACATTATATTTTACAAAATTCGTGTAATACATTTTTCTTATTATTTGTCTCACTTTACTCATTTTACTCCACTGCTCATAGAAGATAAAGGCAATGGGAAAATGGTTTTTTTTTTTTTTTTTTTTAATTTAAATTGATGAAGCGTGAATTCGTCAGTCAAGGTGGGCAGATGGAACTCCTTGTCAGCGCGAATGTATCCTCTATAAGGATCACCGGTGTAGTGCCTGCCATAACGCCTCCAATACCAAAGTTAGAACAGAGAAGCACTTTGTGAAATGAAAATGGAAGAACAAGATAAATAATGGGTGTTTTCTTAAAGTGTGAATATATGTACTTTCTGCTGACAATGTGAAGGCTTTATATATGTGATTTTGGTTGCTAGCCGTTAGGGTGTTAATGCATTTCTTAGTAACGCCTCCTGCCCAATAATGTGGCTTTTAATAGGCTCCCAACGATCTGCTCAGCTGGTTTCGTAACTGCTCAAGTCACTGGCTGACTTCATTGAATGATTTTCTTGCCCTCGTCAGTGATGACTGATTTCCTTGTCAATAGGGATGACCTCGTCATTAGTGTTGACTTCGTCAAGGGAACGTAACCTCGTCAAGGGAACGTAACCTCGTCACTCCCATTATAAATATTACTTAAACTCACTTTATACTTAACAAAATTCATGTAATACATCTTTCTTATTATTTGTCTCCTTTTACTCATTTCATATTTCTCTGTGTCCAGTAATACGTACAATACAGAAATAACTAAATAAAACTACTTTTTTTTCCTTATAAAATGCCGTGTATAATTATATTTTTTTTAATAAAATTATTCATTTTTATTCGTTCTCACGGTATTCTTAAACAATATTATTTTCTATTAAAAAATAAAAATCTAAACATTTTTTTAGAAAGAATAAAAAATCTAATCATGATAGTTATTTTATTTCTCTAGATCTCTGACCCTCCGTCATTAATCATTATGCAATATTTATATAGAGCTCTGCCTCTCCAACTACTGCTAGCAGTTTTGTGAGATGGCATGTTGTGTTAATCCAAAAAAAATCATTATGCAGACGCAATATTGCTGATATTATTTTATACCGCCACTTGTCCTTATCGTTGGCCTGGTACGTTGGGTCGCAATTATAGGGCTCATGAAATCATAGAAAGGAAGAATTATATTATTTTTATATGACACACACATGGTCACTAGTCACCACTCACTAGTCACCACCAAGACAAAACCGTTTAGTTTGACAATCTATATTTTTGCTTTTTTCCACAATTGAAAGAGTGCAGGTTCAAACTTCAAATTACCGAGCGTGGTCCCGTAGGTAAAAACTTTAAACAATAGAAAACAAAAAATGTCACACACAGCGGCAAAAAATCTCTTTGACTTATTAGTGGTGTCATCTTATTATGTTACATCGGCAAATGCTAAGTCGTATGAGGCCAAAAATCTGCTTCATCATTATCGATAAGTGTTACATTGAACAGCTGTTTTCAAAGTACCAACGATTTTTTTTATTTTTTATTTTTATTTTGAAATGAAAGTACCAACGATTAAGCAATACTTTTGTTTTATTTTTTGGATAATCAATGATTATAATACGACTCAATTAATAATTAAGATCCAAACTTAGAATACGACATATAGTCATATAGGTTAAGGACTAAAAATACGTTTTCACCTACCTTAGTATATTAATTAGACTGGTCAAAGCACATGCACGGTGCACCTAAATTGATTTAAAATATTGGCACGATTTTTATTTTTATTTTTTAAATTTGAAAAAGTTATTTATTTAATTAGTTGTCTTATGTTAGTGCTTAATATTATTGTGATATTTTCACGAATGATCATCAATGTACCTAAAAGCTATATTTCTGTTAGGTTTGGTTTTTTTTTTTGGGTTAAATGTTAGGTTTGGTTTATACTTTATACAATTGATTGATATCTGCAATATTGGTACGATTTTTTTTGTTTGTGTCCATTCTTTTTCCTTTTAAGAATGCAAAAACAGACGCTACCAAGAAGGATGGTGTTAGATAGGCCAACCCATCAAAAGCATTAGCCTACCAAAAGTTGCACTCAGGGTTCATATTCCTGACCAAAATATTCTGTACCAGTACTAAGTAAGAGAAATCAGCCTCAAAAGTAATAAGTGGCTCATATTGGCCTCAATAATATGGCACGCGAAATTAAAGTTGCCTTTGCTTTGCAATTGCATTCTATGCATACTCAAGAGTCAAGAGTACTAGGACCACCTAAAGGCTAAGCTCCTTTTGGTGGAGTTCCACTTGAATAAAATCTTCAACTGAAGTACTACATTTCAAGTGAAATGAACATCGATAAGATTTTTATTTTATTTTATTTTATTTTATTTTATTTAAGTTCTAACTGTGTATATTAATGCCGCATCATTTAAAACTTTTAAATTTATAATATTTAATTTGATTCGAAACGAATTTATTTGAAAAGGAGAGGATCGTATCCCATTAAGGCACTTTCAAGTTTCAACACTCCTACGGTCCATATCCAAGGCTGAAAGATATATAGAGAATCGAATATATGGTGGTCGGGGCTATCCAAGTGATCTGAATGATCAAATAGAGAAAGAAAAGAATGGAATTATATATTAAGTGTGAATGTGTGATGGGCCTATAAGATACATCAACAATTGCTGCACAAGTTGCTTTCTGAAAGAATTTTCAAAAACATTTACGAAAAGGAGAGGCTGGTTGTCTTTGTCTAGAAGATTGAAGATTAGCCATACAAGGTTTTGGATGGTTTACAAAAATTCCAACCAATATTTTCTTTCAACCCCCAAATTAAAAGATATCAAATTTTGATCATGTCCAATTTCTTTCAAATCACAAGCGATATAGATGGTGTCTAAATCATGTTTTGCTGTAGTGCATTGTTTTAAAACCACAATTGGGCTGTTCTTGTGCTTGTGTTTGTGTTTGTGCCCAACACATGATTTTGAAAAGTCAGAATTCACAACCCCACCACCCACTCGACATGCAATCCATCAAACACTTGTTCTTTTTCGCTTTTTCTTTCTCTCTTTTTTGGGGCCGGGTTTTGTCGTTAACCATGATTTATCGATAAATCATGGTTTTTTTCTGCTAAGTAATCAAAAACCTTTTGTTGTCATTACTGATGAATGATGATTAACTAAATAAATCATGGTTCCCTTTCCCCTACGAAATCATATACCTTTGCCAGCTGGTCATTAATTATCGATGGTTACATTGATCTAATGATATAAGAAACAAGTCAAGACGCTTTTTAAAAATTTAAAAAAAAAAAAAAAATTTAAAACCATAAAGATGAGATTTCCATTAAAATGAATCAACTATTTAAAAAAAATTATAATTAAAAAAAAAAAAAAACCCTATCATTTGCAAACTGATAATTGAGAGTTTAAATTCAAAGAGTCAAGAAAATGTAGAAAACATAACCATCAAACTTGTATGGGATAACTAAAATTTCTTATATAAATGCGGATCATAGTTGATGAAACAAAAGTCGTTAATACAAGTTTGTTAGAAAATTTTGTTAGAGGTGTTAGGTTTATGTCAATTATGTATATAGCTAGGCCTAAGGGGCCGAATTATATTGTAGACTAGTTCATGTATTATATCTAACCTTAACTCTTAATATCTATATAAACTTTACTTAGAGTTCATTGTAATTAATGAATTAAGATTATAGTGATTATGCAATTGTTAAGGGCTTCCTGGGTAATCATAGGCAGTTGAGCCTGCCGCACCACGTCATCCTTGCATCTTCTCTCTTTTCTCTATACTCTCTTTTATATTTTCATAGAATCTAACATCAACTCCCTCAAGAATTTGGTTGTTTTTTCTCTGATATTTTCTTGAACTTGTTGGAAAAGTGAGACATGATATTCTTCAACCTTTCCTATATATTTCCTTCAACATTGGTTTAACAATGTCAACCACATAAACGATATCTTTACTTTGTGACTGAAAGTAGAGGTTAGAACTCATTAACACATTATTTTTTTGGCCGATATTCTTGTTGTGGTGGTTGGACCTGGATGTTAAAATTTTCAATGTAATCCTGTTCATTTGAATTTATATACCTAATTCATCTTGAAGTCTATAATCCTCTAGAAGAACGTAATATATAATAATAATAATTAGAGGATAAAAAAAAAATAAAAATATCAACCAAAATGTTTTTCTTTCTCTACCAAGATTGACTTTCATATCTTATCCCCAAAAAAAAAGATTGACTTTTCATACTTATCTCGACACTAGATCACTTTGTTTGTACGTATTGTAAAATATTTTATGAAGTCCGGATAATGTGTTGTTATTGGATTTTTTTTTTTTTTTTTTTTTTTTTTTTGGTGGCCTCATAATGAAGTGAGAAGAAACCACATTGGGTTTGTGGCTCGAAGCAGAGATCGATCTCGACCTCGACAATTTGATAAGTCTATCGAGACCATGCACTGTGGTGTGTTGTCATTTTCTTTAGTTAAATTTTGGTCACCATGATCTCGATCGAAGTCAATATATATCTCTCTAGACAAGGTTCAAGAGAGAGCCTCATTATCCCTTTGTAGAATCCTCCAATGGAATCGAAGAAAAGCACTAGGTATCTGTGTAGAAGAAGAGCAACCTCGGGAGCATATAGGATCAATTTCATGGCATCTGGCAAGACATGTGTTGTCACATGCCGTGTCCAAGCCATGCGTGTCAACTGGTGCGGAAGTAACCAACTCATGCATATGGCTTAGAAGAAATGCCAACACGTGGGGACTAATTAATGTAATGACTAATGAGGTTGCAGAGAAGTTTCCAAACACATGGTTAAATAACCCAATTTTCTTTTTTATTTAAAAAAGAGTGATGATTATCAAACACTATATGCAAACACATATTGTAATAATATTTTCAAAACATGATTTTACTCAAAATACAATTTTACAGACAGCGTATACTGTACAAGAATAAACGTGATTTTACAAGCCATGTTTACTGTACAAACAATAATTAAGCTTTAAGAAATACTATGAAACACATGTAAAAAATCAGGGACAGGCCCACGCTAGGGCAAAGGGGAGCCATGCCCACACCCCCCCCCCCCCCCCAAATAAAAAAAAAAAAGTATACAAAAAAATTAAAATTTGCCCTTAAATAAATATATATATATATATATATTTGTCTCTCATCCTTTAAAATATTTAGATATTCACCTACAAGAAAATAAATAAATAAATAAAATTCATGCTCCTTTAACTACAAAAACAAAGTAAATAAATAAACATGGACTAAACAAAAATCGCGCACAAAATAAGAAAAACTTATTTTGTATGTTTTATTTTGCTGATGTGTTTTATAATATGAAATATTTAAGAAATACTTATTTTGTATGTAGTATTTTGTTGAATATGAAATAGATGTTAGTTTTTATTTTCATAAAAAAAAAAAAAAAAAGTTTTAAGCTGTGGCCCCCCCAAAATACTAATCGTAGTTCTGTCCTTGTAAAAAACTAAAAATGCCGAGAGAAAAAACTCCCATTGCCTATATTACATGTGGCAATGTGTTAAATAAAGAAAGATTTTAAAATAAAGAAATGTGGTTATAAGAAGTGAAGAATTTTACTCGTTTGCTATCTTGATTAGTGCAAGTAAATTTCTTTAATTTCTTGATTATTGATTCTATTGTCATCAGTTTAATCCTCTTTATTGTGTTTTTTCAACCGCTTGTTGTTAAAAAGTCCTCTTAAATCTTGATTGAGGTATTACCAAACCCTAGAAGTTGATCATTCCTCGAGTTAGAAAATATTTTTTTTACAATCAATCTTGTATGTACCCTACCAATTGACTGCATCACTGTCTAACTTATTAGACTGAAGTATTTCTTTTTCATCATTATGGTTCTTCCAATAATTAAAACAATATTTTAAATTAAAAATCCAATTAATGAAATCCCATTTGCGCATTATGCCATCAAAGATTGGAATTCTGTAGTATCTAGGAATGCATCTACAAATAGGTTCACTGTGAGCTAAATTTCTTACACAAATTTTTCCTATTGCTTCAACAATTTCTATTGGCATGAATTCTTGGACCAACAAGATTTTGGATCTTAACGTTACTTTCTGAACTTTCAATTTAGCCCAGATGTCTTACACCTTTTTATAGTTGTTAATGAGATAGTTGTTGCCAAATTTGTTGTTTGGCCATGAGACCTAGCTAGTCAAAGCTCTGATACAACCTGACATAGTGTGGTAGTGAGAGAAGGGTTAATTAGTGCGCAAATAACCCTACAACACCTTGAATCATCAAGGTAGAGATTTGGAATCCACTAAAAAAAATATTGATTTTTTTTCTATTGTTAAAAGATTCCTTATTTATTTTTTACAACTTAAGGATCAATTTGAAGGCTCAGGACTAGGTTTCCAAATAACGACAATCCCAAAAAATTCTAATTAATATCCTACCAGATAAGGACTATTATTTATTAAATACTTTTACAAATACCAATAAGTAATGAATAAGATAATGTCTCTAAGCCATGTTCGACATTCTCTATCGCATGTGGAATTTTTAATTATAAATGAGAAGTGGAATTTTTAATTATAAAGGAGAGGTAAAATGAAGATAGAAAACAAATTCAAACTCTATATATTTGTTTTGATAAATTCATAACCTATCAAATCATATAGATGTAAAATTATATAATATTTTATCGAAAGAGAATATGATTGACATTCACTACCACTAGTATTTTTCAAGAAATAACCATTAATTTTTTTTTTTCTACACTCTTTTCTGACAGCCAATTTCGTTGTTTCACCACTAGATCAAAATAGTCAAGCCTTTTTGAAAATTACATAGCTAAAATAATAAGAAATTTCCTCTAATAACCATACACAACATCCCAATAACTATACACATCCTTTATCACCTATCATGTGGATTTTTTAATTCTGAATGAATGATAGAGTGGAGATTGAGATAGGGTTAAAACTAAATATCGTCTACTCTCTTATTGTAATAAATTATTATAATCATTAATAAGAAATGGTGAATTTCATTGTGTTAATTTTAAAAATATTTTTAGAATGAAAACAATAAGTAAAATATACTATTGAATCCTAAACTTTAGGATTACTTATAATCCCATAGATGATGGGATCAAATTAAAAACTAACATTTTATTACTCCATATATAAGGGGAAATTATTGTGTACTTCCGAAATACCATAAATTCGTACTCCCTCTTCTCACATGAATGGTGAGTCCCACTAATTAAATTCATAGTGGAACCCACCATTCATATGAGAGGAGAGACTACGCATTTATGGTACTCCGGAAGTATCTAATAATTTTTCATATATAAGTACTAAAATCTATCACTTTAAGTAAATTTATTAGAGATTAAAAGCGATTACCTTAAATTTGTTAGAGACTTTAGGCTCATGAGTTTAATTCTAAGAATCAATAATTTATTATGGAAAAATATTTATTGATACACGATAATTTTGTCTTATTATAGATGTCAAATAATATACAATAAATTTAGAATTACAAAAAAATTTACAATTATCTACGTGGCACACTATTATTTGTAGGTTAAAAAGTGATATCACTAGTGGCAGTGACAGAGCTAGGAATTCAATTTAGGGGGGCAATGTTGAAAGCAAAATTAATCTAAAAAAAATTAACTGTTATTAATAGCAGACTAAATACACAAATATATATATATATATTAATGTAATTTAGAGATTAATCTAAATAAATAGAGTTTTAACAATCAATTTGATTTCTTAAAATAAATTATTGTTAAATTGTTAAGGGTATAACAATGTACTAGCAATTTTTTATCCTCACTGCCTTGATGAATGCTATTAAAAAATAATGTTGAATTCAACAATTTTTTCTCTATTCTTTTAAACAATTAAAATTTGGATTATAGCAAAAACAAGATTGAAAAAAAAAAAAAAAAAAAAAAAAAGTGGAGGTTGTGGCTTTAGTGCTATATACAAATATAAGTAGGCCATTTTTTTTAATAAAAAATAATGATTATGTAGAACTCACCAAGATAATAAATGAAAATTGACACTGGTGAAATTATATAACTAGTAGACAATAAAGTAGTGTAAGTGGTGGGCTTAAATGAAAATTGAATGTTTAACAATTGTAAAATTTATTGTGAAAAATACTATATATACTATACAATATTACTCTAACAATTGTGAAATTTGTTGTAAAAAAAAAAATGTAAACTATTAATAGTTTGGAAACTGGTCAAAAGGACAATATTTATAGTATTATGTAGGGCCTCTAACTTTGTTTTCATTGGAAAAAGATAAAAATGTTCTACAAGCATTAGTATTGGTGGTGCTAAAAAGTTATATTACTATTTTTAGCACCATCAAATACAAATTTATAGCTACATTGATGGAGCCAAAAGCAAATAATTTGGCTCCACATCTATAGTGACTGGGCACGGTAGCTCGGTTAAAAAAAAGTATTATTAAGTTACGTATTCACATTGCTTTATATTAAATATATTATTTTATTTACATCTTCACACTGCTTTGTAGTAAATATATTATTTTATTATAGTTAATATATTATTTTATTATATTATTTTATTGTGTTAAAAGTTAAAATAAAATTACTAATGTTGGGTATTTTGTAAAGTGAAAAAGTAAGATAGATAAAATACGAAAAAAATCTTTTTCTTATCTAAAAAAAAAAGATAAATAAAGTAGTTTTTTGTGAAGCCATATTGCTAAATTTATGGCTCCACCGATTTGGATGCTCTTATACAAATTATTAAACATTAGATTGTTTTCTTTTAAAAGCAAAGAAATTTTCGTATTTATGCTATGAGCAAAGTTGAGATTGAAAAATTTTGTTAAAGAGCAAAATGCTTTATAAATATTATTAAAACGTGATTTAAAATCACGTTCTCAGTTTATAAAAACACACCACGTACACTGTGTGTTTTTACAAGTAACCCATACAAAAATATAATGCGAAAATTATTGGTTCTATCACCTTTACTCAATCATGTGACCTACTACTGATTGAGAATCTGCTTGACTTTTCATCACCACTATATTTTGCAGGAAATGACCGTCACTGCTTTTCTCTGCACCTATCATTTTCTTACTCCATTGGATGCAATGACCCACGTAGCTGCAGTTTGTGCAATGCGCAAATTGTCTTTAAGTTAAAGAATCTCTCCTACCAAAAAAACATTATCACAACTAGACGTGGCAAAACAGCAGGTCAGGTCAGGTTAACCGGTTTGCAAGCTAATTGGGTCGCGGGTCAAAATGGGTCATTTTTAAACGGGTCAATTGGGTTTCAGGTTGGGTCGAGTTAACTTGTATTTTTCAAACAATTTTTTTTTTTTTTAAAATAGATGCAATCTGTCAATTGTTTATGAGTTCCTTAACTGTGATTAGATTTTCACTAGTGATACTGTTACCACTTACCAATTACCACTAAACACTTGATACCCAAATTTGGTGTAACTCTTGTTCCAGCTTTCTAGAAACTAATTTTGGTATAATCTTTAAGTAGAGAAAATGAAAGTGACAAGTAAAAAATGACAAACTATAATGGAATACATAACATATTAAGTAAAGAAGAATAAGTAAATATTTTATAAGAATTACAGTTCAATCTCAATTTACTCAATATTGGTAGACATGACAAAACGGAAAGGTCGGGTCGGGTCAATCGGGTTTGCGGGTCAATCAAGTCAGGTCAAAAAATTCTGATCTGTTTTGCCATGTCTAATATTCATAACCATCTAATACTCATGGCGGAGAAATAAAGAGATAGTCAATGATAAGGTCAGCTGATCACACCCATGACTCACCTATGAAGTAATCTTTCAAAGTTATAACTTGTTATAAATGCCAAGTATTTTCATCATTCAGTGACATACCTAAGTATCCAACACTATATATTAAATCATTCTCTTCTAGCCTTTTGTAAGTGCATGAAATAAAATAGATTATAACTACGATATTTTCACTGCTAGGTATAATTTTTCAGTGTCAAGTTGAACTTGGTACAGGCTAGCATATGTTCATAAAAAAAAAGTACGGACTAGCTTAATATATATTATTGAGGAGGATATCCTGTCTGATCATTAATTCGAGGGGTCATTGCAAGCTGTGTTCACTCAAAAGGTTTTGAATTGTCGATTAACAGAAGACAAAACAAACTTTTTTTATTGCATGGTATCTGTAGTCCTCCTTTGGAGCTAGCTAGAAGAGCATACACATATACAAAAAGAAACAAGGTAAAGTCCATGCATGGAACCACTAGCTTTTTTCCATAAACCTGTCATTATATCATACTTTATTTCAAAGATTCAGGATTTAGAAGTTTATTTCTTCTAACATAAGAGTGTTTTTACTTTTTAGTGGCACAGACAATTTCTTTAGGAGACATGAACATGGAAGAAGCAAAAGAAAAGAGAGAGATTAACGAGAGAGAGGACTTAGAAGGAGTAACAATTGATTCTGAAGGGTGGAAGAAAACCCAGCAACCATGGAATAAGCAGATAACTATAAGGGGAATGGTGGTGAGCATCATGATTGGAACCATGTACAGTGTGATAGCCATGAAGTTGAACCTCACAACTGGGCTGGTTCCTAATCTAAATGTCTCTGCAGCACTTATTGCTTTTGTATTTATCCGATCATGGACAAAGATGCTAGAAAAGGCAGGGTTTGTGTCAAAGCCTTTCAGTCGGCAAGAGAATACTATGATACAAACTTGTGCAGTTGCATGCTATAGCATTGCTGTTGGAGGTTTGAGGCTTTAATATTTGTAGTTTTACTTTGCATCTTAGAAAATCTTAACCTTTGTTTTTTTTTTTCACCTTTTTTTTTTCAAGAACCTTTTAGACATCTTTTTTTCTCTTTTGGGCTGTAGGCGGATTTGCTTCGTATCTCTTGGCATTAAACAAGAAGACATATTTGTTGTCTGGGGTCAACAACGAGGGAAACTCAATAAAGAGTGTCAAGGAGCCTGGGTTTGTTTGGATGACTGGTTACCTCTTTGTAGTCTGCTTTGTTGGCCTTTTTGTCTTAGTTCCCCTGAGGAAGGTACATCTTCTTGGTGGTCTCAATTTTCATCTTCAATTTTGAAGGAATTAGAAAGTGCTTTTTACTTTATTTCAACACTAGGGGTTTTAATCATTACTTTATGAAGATTTCCTTTCTTCTTATTGATGACTATTTCAACTTTTACTTGAGTTTCTACTCATTCATCATTTATGATAAAAAAAAAAAAAAAAAAAAAAGTCTGGAAAGTTCGTCATTGAAATCAACACTTTTCTTTTGGGTGTGAGTGGGCACGGTTAAAATTTTCTTTTCTTGATCTAATGATGTATAAAATACTATATTATTTAAAATTTTAAATAATATAAGATTAAATATATTTTTTTAATTTATAATATTTTAGATTTGTAACATTTAATTAACCTAGAACGTTCAAATGGAGATGAATTATGATCATTGTCTTTGGGATTGATGCTGAGTTAATGCTGATCGCAAAGTCAATGGATTTTCCTCCCACCATGATTTTTCCCTCCCCTTTTTGGACCACTACGCAGATCTCTACTTTTTTCTTATTGTATGTATGTTATTTCTCACTGTTCAACAGATAATGATAGTAGATCTCAAATTGACTTATCCAAGTGGCTTGGCAACCGCGGTTCTCATTAATGGTTTCCACAGTCAGGGGGATAAGATGGCAAGGTACACCTCTTCCATCGTCTTGATTGTTGAAAGAATGAAATTAAATATCTACAAATTTTACTATATAATTTTTACAAGAATCATGTTTGAGGAAAATTGTTAATAAACTATAATAGAAAAATTTTGACTCCACTTCCATGAAAAATATAAAAAACTGTTAATAATATTTATTATTTTATCATTCTCTCAATAATCTAAACATTCAACTACAAATTTTACTATATAATTTTTACAAGAATCATATTAACAGATATTTTTAGGAAAATTGTTAATAAACTATAGTGAAAATTTTTGACACTACTTTTATGAAAAATATAAAAAGTTGTCAACAATATTTATTATTTTATCATTCTCTCAATAATTTAAACATTCATTTATTATATTTTTTAAATCAACCAATTATATTCTTTACTATGTCAGTTCATCACGGTTATAAAGTAAAATATGTGATATTTTTAGCATTTTATTTATTTATTATATATATTCTTGAAGTACCCCAATTATATCATTGTGACACTATTTTGCAAACATTTCGTAGAAAAACCAGTAAAACCTTTAACATCTCTTCTTTTTTTTCTTTTTTTCTTTTTTTTCTTTTTGCTATTAACAAAAATAAAGTAATACCTAAAAAAGGTTTTACAAAGTTTGTATATAAACAAAATAAATCAAGGGAAAAAATGCTAATCCAAACTGCGCAATTATTATCTCTGATTTTGTTATGACAGAAAACCACTAAAGAATCAAAGCTCAAACAGGATTTATTTTTTGCAGGAAGCAAGTGAAAGGGTTCATGAAATATTTTTCGATTAGTTTCTTGTGGGGTTTCTTTAAATGGTTTTTCAGTGGAAAAGATAATTGTGGATTTGGACAGTTCCCTACCTTTGGATTGCAAGCGTGGAAGCACACGTACGTCTTTGATTTATTCTCTGCTTCTTTGAACTGTACATGTTAGTGATGCTATTTAGTATTTAGTTTATTAATATCGGATTTTGCAGATTCTACTTCGACTTTGGCTTGACTTATGTTGGAGCTGGGATGATTTGTTCCCACCTTGTAAACTTGTCTCTGGTTCTTGGAGCTGTGCTTTCCAATGGAATAATGTGGCCACTCATTGGTCGGCTTAAAGGACATTGGTTCTCTGAGAGTTTGGAAGAAACTGACATGAAGAGTTTGTATGGTTACAAGGTCTCTCTCTCTCTCCCTCTCTCTCTCCATAACATACACGCATTCCTATTGGATTTTGCTACCCATGTTCTTCCATTTACTCTGTATTTTCTCTGCAGGTTTTCCTATCCGTTGCTTTAATCCTAGGTGATGGGATTTACAATTTCATCAAGATATTGGCATGCACAATCATTAACATCCATGGCAAATTCAAGAACAAGGACGCCAACATGGGTAATATAAGCAGCAGCCTTGAATTTTCCTTTTCGTTTGCTGCTTTAGAAAAATTCTAGAACTATGAATAATTTCATACTTATTTTCAACTATTCAATGTAACTGACTATGGACGGTAGAAAAAAATAAATAACGAATCTATGTGAAAATAACAAGTAGCTAATTACAATCTACCACAAAATATTATGAAATTGGTTAATAACTATCTTAAAAGATTGATGAGGCCCGCTGCCCAATGCATTTCTAATGGTGATCAGAATAATTAAAGGTTGCATTGGTTTGTACTTTGTCGACCCAAACAACACATACTCTAACTTGATTTTAAAAGCTTCATTGAAAGCGCCAAAACTAATGTAGTAAAATTTGTTGGCATCTTTTTGAAAACCCTCCACTCCACGTGGAATTGTACCCTGCCCTGCGTGCAGTACCTCAGAATGATATTAATTTACGTGTTAATACTACTAACATTTTATATTCTTCTCTACTGTAGATGTGGACGACCAAGGGAACCCCATTGAAGTTTTGAAACAGAACGAAGTATTCCTGAAAGAAAACATTCCCATGTGGGTTGCACTCACTGGCTACATCATCTTTGCCATCGTATCTATAATAGTGATCCCACTGATGTTCCATCAACTTAAATGGTACTACGTTGTCATAGCCTATTTTCTTGCTCCATCTCTAGCATTCTGCAACGCTTATGGAGCCGGCCTCACGGATATGAACATGGCGTATAATTATGGGAAAGTAGCCCTCTTTGTCCTGGCTGCATTGAGTGGAAAAGAAGATGGTTTGGTGGCAGGACTTATTGGGTGTGGTATAATAAAATCTGTTGTTTCTGTGGCTTGCATTCTTATGCAAGATTTCAAAACAGCACAATTGACTAGTACTTCTCCCAGAGCAATGTTCTTGAGCCAAGCCATTGGCACGGCGTTAGGCTGTATAATGGCACCCCTTAGCTTCTTCCTTTTCTACAAGGCCTTTGATGTGGGAAACCCAAATGGAGAGTTCAAAGCTCCTTATGCGTTGATCTACAGAAACATGGCCATTCTAGGTGTTGAAGGCTTCTCAGCTCTCCCTCGCCACTGCCTGCAACTCTGCTATGGCTTCTTTGCCTTTGCAGTAGGAATTAATGTAGTGAGAGATCTTGCGCCACCAAAGATCGGAAAATATATGCCACTTCCTATGGTCATGGCAGTGCCCTTTTTAGTTGGGGCATACTTTGCGATTGATATGGGAATTGGGAGTTTGATTGTGTTTGTGTGGTACAAGGTTAACTCAAAGAAGGCCAAGTTGATGGTTCCTGCAGTTGCTTCTGGATTAATTTGCGGGGAGGGACTTTGGACGCTTCCTGCTTCAGTTCTTGCTTTGGCCAAAATTAAGCCTCCCATTTGTATGAAATTTGTGCGTTCCTAGAAAAAGCAGTAGAAAGATTTGTGGGGAGAATAGTAACAACATTAAAGGGCACACATGGTTATGCACAAACTTGTTAGTTGTTAGTGCGAAGTGCAACAAAAATTATACAAAAGTGATCCGCAGAGAGCGGAACAGATTATATCCTTTCTCAAACGACAATAAGAATGCATCTTATTTCTTTCCAGTTTCCATTGTCTAGGCTTGGCTGATCCCCTAGTGTCCCATGGGATTCCCTCCCTCTTTCTCTTTTTTCCATGGGACTATGGCTCATTAGATTTGAAGCAATAGCACAAGCAATAAAAAGGAAACACAGAGATAGGGGAGGGTGAGTTTCTTGGGTATGCGAACTTTCACAAACACATGGTACATCACTCCATCCCAATCTTAAAGGAATGAGTGAGCACACCAATAAACCTTGAAATTCACAAATTCGATGTACTGCATTAAGACTATAAATGGATCTTTGTCTGCGTAATTAACATGGCTTAAGCACACCAAAAAATACCAGCCACTGATCACTTGATAAGTGTTTAACTAAAGCCTAAACACGTGATATGTGCCTAACTACTTGTTAAGTGCAGCATGACAGGCACTCTATGAAACAAGTCTTGCAAAGGCAGAGCTAGTTAGGGACTAGGGAGTTAGAAAGCGGTTAGACAGTTTGTTACAAGTTAGCTAATCTTGAACTTGCCTTGAAGCAGTCTTATAACTTGTGTTGGAATTAATATAAATACTTGTAATCCGTTTATTATGCCTTTATGTTGAATGAAGCATTTTCCTCTAACTCTAGTTTCTTCTCATTATCCTTTCCATATATATTCCACTTACCAAACGCTAAAAACATAATTAACCCTTGGCACCACTAGTAGAACTGGTACAGTCTAAGTCTTCTTTTCATTGTTTCTTTTTTCATTCTTTAGCTACGTACACATGGGTTGTTGCTCCATACATGTAGTACCACTTTTTTTTTTGATAGGTAATAACAAATTTATTGATAATAGAAGTACAATGGATTTACGATAGTAAACTCATTGCACTGAAAAAAAATACAAACCAATAAAAAAGAAAGACTAGCAGAATTAAGAAAATCAAACAAAGAATGACAATGTGTAAACCCCCAAATACGAGACCACTCAAACAAAGTCCTAAGCAGCAAAGACTTCACACAATCTACAAGTCTCTCAATATCCTCAAAAGTTCGGGCATTGCGCTCCTTCCAAATTAACCACATAAGACATGCTGGAACCATATTCCACACATTTGAAGTGTGACTCCCTAACCAATTCCACCATGCAGAGAGAAGAGAAATAACGTTCTTCGGCATCACCCACTGAACCCCAAACAAACAAAGGACTTCACTCCACAAGGTATGAGCATACTTACAATGAATCAATAAGTGATCCACAGTTTCCTCTTCACATTGACAAAGGCAGCACCAATTAACAAGAGGTAAATGCTTCTTAACAAGGTTGTCTATAGTAAGAATCCCACCCCTAGCAACTGTCCATAAAAAGAAAGCCACCCTTTTAGGGACCTTAACACACCATATGCTCTTCCAAGGAAAAGACACCAACAGGGCTGCTAGCAATGAGAAATAGAAAGAGCGCACATCAAAAACACCACTACGATTCAATTGCCATATCATGGTGTCATCACCCCCTCTAGGTAGCTTGGATGAGATATGTGCAAAAAAATCATAAAAGATCCCTATCTCCCAATCCTGAAAAGCACGACGGAAACGTAAGTTCCAGCTTCTACCACCCCCATCCGGTGCATAGTCAACCATATCAGAAATCATAGCTGACTTATCCATAGCAATAGCAAACATAGCTGGATATAAATCCTTCAGGGCAATAGGGCTACTCCAAGGGTCATACCAAAATCTGATACGAAAACCCTCACCCACTGCATACAACACATGACCAAAAAAGCTCTCAACCCCCTTCCTAATGTTCTTCCACATACCACATCCATGTGTCCCTCTAAAAAATCTAGTACACCATCCCCCACTGGCCTCCCCATATTTGGAAGCTATAACTTGCCTCCATAAATGTGTGACCTCATTCCCAAATCGCCATAGCCACTTCCCAAGCAAAGCTTGGTTAAATAGCCCAATCTTCCGAATCCCCAAGCCACCTACCTCCACGGGCCACACAACTTTCTCCCACGCAACAAGTGAGAATTTAAAAACATCATTAGATCTCCCCCAAAGGAAATTCCTCTGAATCCTCTCTAATCTGTCCGCCACATGTTGTGGAATAGTGAACAAAGATAAATAGGGTACTCTTCAATAAAGTAAGTCTACCCCCTTTTGACAAATATAACTGCTTCCAACCTGCAAGCCTTTTTTCCATCCGTTCAATGATAGGGTTCCATATTGAGGAATCCGTATAATGTGCCCCCAAAGGCATACCCAAATAAGACATGGGTAAACAGCCTATCTTACAACATAAAATACGAGCTAAGGCATCCAAATTCCCAACCTCACCAACCGGCACAATCTCACTCTTGCCAACATTTACTTTCAGTCCTGTGATAGCTTCAAAGAAAATTAGAACCATACGAATATGTAATAATTGTTCCTCGGATGCATCACAAAAGAGAATAGTATCATCAGCAAACAAAAGGTGAGAGATTTGCAAACCACCACTTGCATTGGGACCTGCTTGGAAACCACTGAGAAAGCCTCCATCTTCTGTCCTTTTCAACAATCTACTCAACACCTCCATTACCAATAAGAATAGGAGTGGAGATAAAGGATCCCCTTGGCGAAGACCACGAGAACTGCCAAAGAAACCAGTTGGAGACCCATTAACAAGCACTGAAAAACGGGCAGTAGAAATACACATCTTCATCCATCTCCTCCACTTCTCCCCAAAACCCATCCTCTCCATAAGGTAAAATAAGGCACTCCAACTCACATGATCATAAGCCTTCTCAATATCCAATTTAATAATCACACCCGGAACACCACTCTTTAATCTACTATCCAAGCATTCATTTGCGATTAGAACAGAGTCAAGAATCTGTCTTCCCCCAACAAAAGAATTTTGGGAATTAGAAATAAGTTTATCCAAAACACAACGAAGTCTATGTGCCAAGACCTTAGAAAGTAGCTTGTACAAACTACCCACAAGGCTGATAGGGCGAAAATCTCTAATATTGACTGCACTAAGCTTTTGAGAATATTGAAATGGTACATAGAAATGCGTGAAGATCAACATTTATGTTGCAACATAAACTAGACTGGGGTGAAAGGTCCGTTTATTTTATTAATAAGTTGCACGCAAAGCCATGAAAAATAGGTCAATCCAATCCACAGCATGCTTTAATTACTCGCTTCAAATAAAAATGTGGAAGTGTTTTATTAAAGGGGTGAGAGATATCAATAGTACGCTATATCAAACAAACAAAAATTACAATAGCTGAACAATTGAGCAAGCCAAACCAATGACGTAGAAAAAATTGGATTTACCATGACACAGTCCCAAAAATTTTATAATACAATAGTTTCATTCTAGCAACCACATGTCAATAAATTACTTGTTAACAATCTCAACAAAAACAATGCACTGGTAGCACATCTAATGAAAATGATCAACCAGTTATTATACCTGCCAGAACATCACTCTTACCACGTGCGAATATTGTGTAAACTAGACGGATTGCATCAAGCCATCCATCGAGGGATTCCCACGAGTCAGCAACCTATAAAATCAATGAGAAAATAAATATAAATTAACGGGTGCCCTACTTAAAAATCCAGTGCTTCAATCCACTTTTTTTCATTTGAATAAAGATCCTAATATGAATAGTGACCATACTGATTCACTGAAGAACAATAAAACATAATTGTTTTCATCTCCCATATCTTCTAGCAAATTAAGGGAAGTGATAAAAATCTTTTAGGTAATCTTTTGCAAAAGAAAATTTTGAAGAATAAAAAACGAGTATTTTTTTCTTTTTCTTTTTTGCTAGGAAAAGAGTCAAGGAATTTGAGAATGGCATATAGAGCATATAGCTCAGTTTAGCTCAGTCTCTTAAATATTAAAGTGCTGTATATGTTTAGAATTTACAATTTAATAGGAGATAAATTCAACATCAGAAGAAAAAGATTCATATAATGGCATCTTATATGCTTAAGATATAATAAAGACCAGTACGCAGAAAGACAATAAAATTTCAAATATTTCTAGAAACCTGCAAGCTTAAGATTCATATAAAGACCAAAAATGAACAATAAAAAAATGGAAAGCATGGTGCATTCTAAGTTCCTGATATATAGGTCGCTAGTCACATAATATCTGAGCCTGATCTTAGATTTCATCCATGTAATATAACCTATATAACATGAATTTAAAACCAAAAAATCCAACTAATAGAATTAGGAAAAATGGGTGACAAAATGGCATAATTTTTTATTCATCTAGATTCCTGACTTTAAATTTTAATTTGTTACTCCAAGCGTCTCAAAGAGTAATTGAATTGCAGAGTCCTACAGTTTGACATTATAAAGTACTAATCATAACATGCAAATGCTAAGATAATCTTTGTATGGCCAAAAATTATCATGTTTGCTTCCAATGTGCTACAGTGTGACATTCATAGTATTAAACTTCAAATCATAGTATGCAAAATCAGAGATCTTTGGATGGCTAAGAATTATCAGGTTTGAGCTTTTTATTTTTTATTTTTTAAGTAAATTCTAAATTACAACACAAGACAATATAAATATAATATTCTCATTGAAACACAAATCATAATGCTTACCATGAAAACTTGCCCATGAATTGTATCAATGCAGAGGCCAGCACCGGGTGGTAAAGTCAGATCTGCACATGCTGATACAGAAACAATATCTGGAATGTCAACTCCGATGGTCCTTTTGTCCATATTCACTGCATCTCCTGATCTTCCAGAGAGGCTTTGTGCTGATTGTTTTTGCTCAATTTTGCTTATCTGGTGAGAGGAAAAGCAAGAAAAGAAAATGAAGAATAAAGAAAGAACGATCCTTAAGTACAAATGTACAATTTTTTTTTTTTTTTTGATAGGTAATAAAATTTTTATTTATATCAAAAATGCAAAGTGTTTACGATTGTAAACACACAGCAAAGAAACAAATGTACAATTGTTGATATGCAGATTATCTTATTACTTTTACCATACAACAAGGAAACACATCAAAGTTTACCTGATAAAGCCCTTCATGAGTCAAAAAAAATTGTGATCGTTTCCAATCACTATGTGGTGCAACTGGTTTCCCAACAGGTGGTGCAGTCAGATACCCAACTTTAAGATGCGGCAAAGGTAGCTGTCAAGAGTTGAGTTCTGTCAACTTTATTATATAAATAATGATTCCCTCAACCAACATCATTGAAACATACACAGAGACATGCTATTGTTTGATTGAAGAAATAATCTAATTTCATTAGGAAAAATGAAATTATCTGTTAGCTTAAGTTCTTGAACTTGTTGTATTTGTTTCTTGTTCAGAATGTTCACCATCGTGAACATGATGTTCAATTCCTTGACTAAAAGTTTTATTACCTACCAAAAAAAAAATCTAATTTCATTAGGTATGCTAAATGTACCATTGTGAACATACAATCAACCAAAATATCAAGAAGAAAAAGAGGCATGACATGTAGGGGGAAGGGGGGACAAAATAATGGCAGTAATCTTAGTTGAACAAGTGAGGATTGAAAAAGTTTCGGGGAGGAGTTCCAAAACTAGGATGGACTGAAATATTTAGTTCCATTAAGGATTTCTGTCACGAAAACCAGTTTGGTTGTTTTGTAAATGCTGCAATATAAGTCACACAAGAATGGCCTTATAGTTCAAACTAAGGACAAGCTTGATGCATGGGATTAGTAGGGTCAGAACATCACTTGACAGCCATAAAAAACTTGTGCCAAATTTATACGCATATTTCTCAACCTAATATTGAACAACTTAAGAAAGAAAGGTAAATGCTAGAAATTGATTTCACAACTGACCATATACCCAAATTATATGGAGGCAGCCACAAATTTTTTTTTTAATAAAAAGGATAAAATTCACTTCACACCTTTAAGTTTGAAGTCATTCTAGAATGGTCCCTTAATTTTAAAAACTTGCCATTTACACCATTGACAATTACAACATTGTCAATGTGCCCCTTCTGTTATGCCCATCACATTTTTGCTGTTAACCTACCTATAGACAACTCTCTCTTTTTCTTTTTGTATACTATTTTCTATTCAAAGTTACATTGTTTTTGGGTGGGTTAATGGCTCTAACGGATGATGACGGCAGGGCACATTGACATTGTTGTTGTAATACTTATATGAGAGTAAATTGCAATTTATCATAGTCAATAGATTAGAAGCATCCCTAAATTTATATATATATATATATATATATATATAGCTTTGAGGATGAAATAACTCTAAAATTATTATTCCAAAAAGTAAATACTAACCATGGAACGCACCAGCCGCAAGGCACTGCTGTAAACCTAAAACATCATTAGAACATCAATGGAAAAATGAAACCAATGTACGCATCAATAGAACATCAAAAAATAAGGGCAAAGAAAAATATGTTTATTGCAAGACCCTTTAAATCTCACTCCAGATAAGTATTTCTTTTTTCCAACTCTGGATTTCTTGACTGGTTCATGTTTAAATTGAAGACAAATTTTTGTTACCTAAGTACCACAAACAAAATTGTTAGAAACAACAATACATAACGCTTACTGAGTAATTTGGTTTCAAGGCATGAGCAGCTGCAATGTAGATGGCAGATTGGCTATACAATTCATCTTTAGCATTGATGGATCCCCCAGTTCGTAATGTATCCTCTGCTAAGCCATACTGCAGATAATCACTCTATGAGTTTGGGATTTATACTTCACTCAATTTGCATGAGATTCTCAGTAAGAGAAATATTCTATGCGATCCAATGATTCCAATTTAAAGATACTGAATAGAAATATATAAAATTATCTTTTAAATGGATAAGTAGAGAATATATATATATAAAAAATTCTTGATAGAGTTACTTGTTAATTTTTTTTATATTAGCATGTTATTTTACATTAGCATAAGAGTGCGTTTGGTTGGGGAGATTATTGGGGGGATGGAAAATGGGGGAGAGAAAATGGTATTTTTGAGTGTTCGGTTTAGAGAGAAAAGGGGAGGAATTTTGGTGGGGCCCAGATGAATTTGGGGAGAAAGTAGGGAGAATTTGTGTGCCTTTTTGCTTCAGCCATGCAATTACATTTCTATCCTCAATTTTTTTTTTCTTCTCTCTGTGTGTGAGTGCATTATCTCTCACTCCTCACTTTCAGTACCTTTGGATTCCCAACCTGATCCTTATTCTGTCTTTGTTCATCACTCCATCAATGGCATAATTGTCTTAATTGTTTGTGTGGACAATATTATTATCTCCAAAAGTAAGCCCACGAGTAATACTGATTTAGAAAGCTATTTGAATAAGCAATCCCACACAAGACCTAGGTGCTCTTCATTATTTTTCCAGTATTGAAGTTGGTTATTCTTCTCAGGGCATCTTTTTGTCTCAAAGGAAATACATTCTTGATCTTTTGTCTAAGACTGGTCTCTCGGATGCTCAACCTGTCAATACACCTATGGACCATACAGGTAAACTTGATGGCAAGCACAGTGATTTGTTTCCTGATGTTGTCTAATAACGACATTTGGTTGGGAAGTTGATTTGCCTTACCATTACTACTTTTGAAATTACTTATGCAGTTGGTATGCTTAGTTAATATATGCATGCTCCCTGTCAACCTCACTATGAAGCCATTTGTCGTATCTTACATCATTTGAAGGGTGCTCCATGACAAGGATTGTTGTACAAACTCTCTATTCTCTGTTTTAGACAGGTTTTAGTGAAGTTGATTGTGCTGGTAGTCATTTTGATAGACGGCCCACCTCTGGCTATTATACCTTTATTGGTGGTAATCTTGTTACCTGGTGCAGTAAAAAGCATAATGTTGTTACCTATTCTAATGTTGAAGCTAAGTACTGAGCTATAAGCCCATACTGCTTCCGATATGTAATGAGTTCAATCTCTCCTCCGCGACCATCTCTTCCTTCATTGTCCGATTGCTAAGGATCTATGGTTTATGGTTCTGGGTTTATTTGGAGTAAGTTGGGTTATGCCAAAGTTTGTTGTTGAGCTTCTAGCTTGCTGGCAAAGTCGATTTGGTCGTCATTGAAATGGTCATATATGGATAGTTGTTGGTCATCATCGAAATGGTCACTAGATGTGGTGCTTTGTCTTTAGAATTTTTGGGATTTCATGGGTCCCCTTATGTATGGTGTTAGATTTTCTATTTGGTTGGTGGAATTGGTTGGGGAAGCATTCATCTCACATTTAGAATTTAGTTCCGTTGTGTTTGATGTGGTGTATTTGGAAGGAACGCAATCGGCAAACATTTGAGGATTTGGATAGATTCAATGACCAACTGCTTGCTCTCTTTTCTGGTTTCCTTTTTTATTGGGCTAGGGCTTGGGGAGTCACATCTAGTGATTCTCTTCCTTTATTCCTTAGCTCTCTTCTTCTTTGTAACTAGTGCTTTTTTATGTTTTTGCTTTTCCATCTTTTTTTGTACTTTTGATATGCTATGTTGCACGGACACGGGGATACAACAATTTTTGAAAAATAAGGACACGACACGGCGGTTAAATAATTAATTAAATTTTATATTTAGGCATATTTTTTAATATTTTTAGACAAAATACGTTTATGTTTAGAATTTAAATTATGTAAGAACTACAAATAAGTAAACTAACACCCAAAGTAGTACAATAGTACACAAAATCTTCAAGCACTTTCAGTATTCATTTTAGTAAAAT
Source organism: Quercus robur (assembly GCF_932294415.1). Taxonomy (NCBI): domain Eukaryota; kingdom Viridiplantae; phylum Streptophyta; class Magnoliopsida; order Fagales; family Fagaceae; genus Quercus; species Quercus robur. The sequence continues at coordinate 29,172,817 of NC_065535.1, read as the reverse complement.
CACCTACAATATTTAACTTTAATAAATAAATAAAACTATAGCAGGACACACAAAAACAAATTTATAAGTTATAACTAATATAAAATAAATAAATAAATAGGACAGAGGGCACACAAGCCACAGTAGCAGTTAAAAAAAAAAAAAAAAAAAAAAACAAAACGCGTTATAAATAAGTGAGTAATAGTACATTCAAATTAATATCGGAAAGAAAGAAAGAAGAAGAAAAAAAAAAAAAAAAAAAACAGAGAGAGAACAGAGAAGAGAATCAAGAGATCGGTCCGCGCCGAGAGAGAGAGAGATCGGAAGGGACAGAAGACAGAGGGCACGGCGTCAACGTCGGAGCTCGCCGATCGGCCCGATCTAACTCCGGCGAGGGACAGAGGGCAGCGGCAGCGACAGAGGGAGGGTGCGTTGAGAAGAACTTGAGATGTGGTTTCAACTTTCAGTTTAAGAGACTCTAAACTTGCTTTATTATTTTAGGGTTATCACAAAATCAATGGTATTGGTAAGTTCACCGGTCAAAATCTGTGATTTTTTTTTTTTTTTTCACTGCTGGCATGTCAGATGCATCAGAACCGCGTCGGCGCCGTTTCGGAGAAGCAACAAAAAAAAAAAAGGGGGACACCGCCGGACACCGAAATCTAGCGTGTCGTCCCCGTTCCGGTGTCCAACACATGTCGGACATAGACACGACGCCAAAAATGGCATGTCCGTGCAACCTAGTTGATATGCTAGTGCTACTTTGCATTTAGCAGTTTTTTGAATATACATCTTTCTTACCTATAAAAAAAAAAAATTGTTCGATGTGGTGTTTTCCGAGGAAAAGAAATAGCAGGTGCTTTAAAGATAATGAGAGATCCATGCCAAACCTCAAGTTATTTTTCTTTAGAACCTTTGGACCGATTATTTGCTTGGCGAAACCAATCCTTATATTCAATTCTTGATTTACTTGATTTATGTAATGTACTTGATTTGTTCACCCCTGTACACTTCCTGTGTACTTGGGTGTTTCTTTTTTGTTATCAATAAATCTTATTTACTTATCAAAAAAAAACAAAGACAAATGTATTGGGACAATCAAAGTACTATATTTTTTGCTAACAATGTTGTGTTTACTAAACACATAGAGGTTGACTTTCACTTTATCCAAGATAAATTGATGAAGAAACAAATTGTCACTCACTTTGTTCACTTGGATGATTAGGAAAATGATATCTCACAAAGCCATTAACCTGTGCCTCCTTTAAGCAATTATCTTTCAAGCTGGGCATGTTGATTTGCCTGCTCTAGCTTAAGGAGAGTGTTAGAGCTAATTGTTAATCTTTATATCAGCATGTCATTTTACAATAGCATAAGAGTTTTATTATAAGCATACCATAAACTCTAATAGAAATATGTGCTAAGGTTAGGGATTGATTACGTACTCTCTCTCTCTCTCTCTCTTTGTGTGTGTGTTTTTATTTTCTCATTTTCTCTTTGTTAACCCTCAGTACCTAATATCTCATATTTTATAGCTCAACTATAACAAATATAAGATCATGATATAGAAATATGGAATGATAAGTTAGGAACTGACCAAAACAGTTCCAAGGTTGTAAATTGCCCGATGGAAGTCATATTGCAACCGTATTGCTGCACGGAACTGCATATGAAGACCAGTTAAAGATATCATAAGAGTAGAACTCATGGAAATTATTCCTAGACATCAGATGTATAATAATCCAAGCACTTTAATCTCTCTTTTGTACCTTACTAATTGCAGTTCTTACAATTGTTTGCTTTTCTCGTGCTGGAACAATTGCACTGAGTTCCTAAATTTCACATTAAAACATAAAATTAATCAAACTTCCCAACATAAACACAGATGCTGAAATATTTGGAAAAATGTTGAAATACTCTCAGCACAGGGAACAGAATAAGATGTAAACTTAGAAGAGAGAGAGAGAGAAGAAGAAGAAGAAGAAGAAGAAGAAGAAGAAGAAAATTTTTAAGTAAATGTCAATGTAACTAAAATACCTGCAGAGCAAGTCCCCAATTATTAAGTGCCTGAAATAGATTTCACATGGAGTTAGAACCAAAGAATCCAAACATAAATGATTGATTGTGCTTTTTGATGCATTGAAAGGGGTTTCAGTAAGGAACCATAGAATTGGTAAGAAAAGAAGGGCAGACCTCAATTAAAATGTTCAAGTACCCCATATGAAATCATAATACTAACTTAACAAGCCAAAGCCTTATGGGTCAATGGCATTACCCAATTCTTTCCATAGGGAGAGCCTGGGTTCATATCCCCTTTATCCAGCTTGTTGTGAGTTTAACAAACAAACAAACAAAAAAGCACTTATAAAAAAAAATACTTGCTTAACAAGTTTATTCATAGATACCTGAGGACTGTTCCAGTTGAGTTGGACAGCTTTTTCATAGTTTTTTGTAGCCTGCAATATCAAATTAAGCAAAATGCACTTATATGAGCATTATGTTTTGCTTAGGAAAAATATTGATTTTCTTTTTTATTTAACAAGAAATAGTAAATATTTTTATATGGTTTTTATTAATTTAGAGAAAGTGTACGGTAGAGTACCTAGATGTGGTGGTTTATATATATATAAAGGAGCTACAAGAAAGTATATTAAGGTTAAGAATATGTATGGAGCTATAATTAGTGTGAGAAGAAATGGAAACTTCCCAAATGAGTTCCTATCACAATAGGTTCGGCATCAAGGATTAGCTTTAAGTTCATATCTCTTTGTACTGGTCATGGATGAACATACTAGACTAATTCGAGATGAAGTTCATTGGTGTATGCTTTTTGTGGATGATATAATGTTATTTGATGAACCTAGACATGGAGTGGATGCAACTCCACGCCAAATTGGAAATTTGGAGGGATGATTTAGAATCTATAAGTTTTAGGTTAAGTATAATTTATTACAAGGAAAAACAAAGATGGAGGGGGTTGTAAAATTTGATAGTCAAGAGATATCAAAAAAGGATAGCTTTCGGTATCTTGTATCGATAATTCATAAGGATAGAGAGATTGAATAGGATTGAATCCTTGAATAAGAGCAAGGTGGATGCCTAACTGAAATAAAAATGTTAAGATGGAAAAGTGGACGTAGAAGAAAAGATAGGATACAATATGGAGAAATTTGTTTAAAGGTATGGGTGGCCTCTATTGATGAAAAAAAGAGGGAAAGTCACTTGAGATAGTTTGGTCAAATGCAAATAAGAGCAATCAATGCACCAGCAAGGAGTGATTTTATTCAAGTTGAGGGAACGAAAAAATGTAGAGAAACACTAATACTAGTAATTAAAAAGACATGTAAATTAAGGAAGTAATATAAGTATGATTTTGGATAGTATAGAATGGTGCAGAAAACTACATGTGGTCGACCCAAATTAATCTATTAATCTATTGAGGATCCATACCCCAAAGTTTTGGGACCAAGGCTTTGTTGTTGTAGAGTTTGTTTTTAAAGAGAAGAATAAATAGTATAAACAACTTAGGTGGTAGACATGAATGTTAAATATAAGGAAGAGAATTTTTGTCAAGCATCATTAATGCCTATACGGTGACTAGAGGATTATTTTCTATCCACAGTGCTTTCATTTTTTGGTGTTTGTGTGTGTACCAAAAGAAAAACACAGTCGTATTCTCTTCTGAAAATTATATCCATATCCAGGCCAAAAGTCAGCTTGACACAACGGCAGCAGCAGGCAAAAGAAAAAATAGAGATGGGCAATGGATGTTTCAACATATGGAAATCAAAACTATGACTGACAACTAAGATCATATAATCAAACCTGCTTCCATAGTTCTTCAGCCTCCTTTGTACGACCACGCATTTTTGCCCGATCAGAGATCGCTATAGCCCAATTATAGAAAGCCTTGCAAGTAAGATAGCATATTACTTTTTCACATGATATAGATCATAAATAGAAACTTATACAGAAGTATCCATGTACATATGTACAAACATGAAAAATAAGATCTGCAAAGTATGGAAACTGTAAGATGCCCCATTTTAGCATAATTCCCTTACATTTTACCAGGAAGAGTACTATATATATATATATATATATATCTCGCAAACTTGGGCAATCCAAAGACCCAATTGACAACAGATTACATGGTCATAGATATCCAAAGGGTCTGGCATAATTACTAACAGATGCACTCTAAGCATCCTCCGATTCTCCATGCAAAAGGCTCCCCACCCCAAGTTTGTTAAATGGTATAGATGTTGTACATAGCAATCGTGCTGGTTGCTAATACTACTTCTCAAATCCCATTTTCACCAGTCATTTAATAAGATTGTCAAGTGCATAAGGAGTTGTGAACATACATCATGAAGCGTAGGGCAGAGATGGGTAGCCTCATCATACTTCTTACAAGCTTCCTCAAGCAAAGCATCTTTAGAAGGTGAAGTAGAATCTTGACTAACATTATCTGCACTTTCCTGCATACAATATGAGAATCATGAGACAAAGTAAGATGCACTTTTGAGTAAATACAGTGCACTAAAATAACAGTAGCAAACAGACTTTCTCCATCACAATAAACAGGGAAACTCACTTTACGGTAAATAATTGGATGAAATAACCCAAATGTCGAATATCACTTTGTGTTTTATATTAAATATGTTAACCCCATTTCAGGTAAAATGTAAATTTTAGTCAAGGAAACCTACTGTAACAATTCTCCTTAGAAATCATGACCTAAATAACCAGATTAGGAGTTCCTCAACCAAAAAAAAAAAAAAAACCAGATTAGGAAAGTGCCTTTTCTCACTATAATGTGCCCCAAAAACACTCTTGAAATACATCATGGTCATGAATGTATTACAGATAATAAGTTAAGTGGGATAACACCAAAGCTGTCTGGTTGAAATTTTAGGAGAGTGAGAGAATAATTAAATCCATTGATGTTAAAATTATAAGAATAAAATGAGATGGTATTTTGGACCTGAAGAACCAATGCCCAATTGTATAGTGCATCATAATCTTCTGGATTTCTCTCTATTGCAGAAGCATACCTACAAAATTTAAGTATAGATAAAAATTAATAAAAAAAAATTGGAAAAGCAAGACTCTGAAACATCCTAATGATCTGATTGCATATAGATTTCCAAGTGTAAGCCAGTGCTTAGACATATTAGACATCATGTAAGAATTCCGCTAGGACACAATGAACACAACCAATTAATACTTGTTTTAACAGTGAAAAGAAGGTAAAAATAGGAAAAATGCCTTCCAGGTTTTAAGAATGACAGTACCTCCTAGCAGCAAATGTAAGAATCCGTTGGCGAGACCGACCTTCCTCATCTACTCCCGTGACACTACTAATTAGGTCCATGGCAGCATCATTTTGATCCACATGTTGCTGTGGGCTTTCTTGACTAAACAATCAAAAAGCAGAGAGTAAAAAAATGAAGTTTTTGGAGAAGAAAATAAGTATACATCAAAAGTTAAGACTTCATACTTGTAGATGAGTTCGAGAAGAGTACTACAACAGGATAATTTATGAAATATGTATATATCAAAACAAAATGGCAAACCACCTAATCAGAATTATAGTTTCAGTAGTAATTGATGGGTCTGTTTGCTATTTTGAACTTGCTACCAACTCAGATTTTATGCATAGAAAATAGGACTGCATACGCTTGTAGAGTCGGGCACCAAAAAAAAAAGAATCATTGCAGATTCAGTAGCATCTAGAGATTTCAATATGTACAGTTCTGGATAATTGTTGTCAGCTATACTTAACTAGACACCACAAAGCTTAATTTTGGCAGAGCAACCAAAAGCAAGTAATGGTGTTCGTAGTTTTTTTATCGAATCCAAATTTTTTCAACTGGTAGTAGAGGAAGGGGGACAGTTTTTTTTCTGAGGATTTTTGAGCGGAGTAGGTACTTCATGAAGTCAGTCTTCATGGGTAAGAATGTGGCACTTTGGCTGATGAAGAGTATAGAACAGATAGTCGTTGGGATCAGTCCGAAGTATTTTTATTCGTTCAAGGAAGGTGATTTAGCCTACACCCTCCAACGGAGCTCCAATTCTTTTGGCTTGTTCCTACTGTCGACTGAACTTAAAATTGGTGGGTCTAGGAGGTCCATTATTATTCCAGTAGGTAGAGGAAAGAATGGATGGAGGGTTTTTGGGTTAGAGTTAAGGAAGATGTTGGAACCTGAAAACTATGTGAACGGTGGGACTGGGCAGCCAAAATTTATGGCTCAGCTTCATAAGGTTAACTTAGGGGTTCAACCTTTTAAATCCTTTGCAGACATGGTGCGTGGGCATGAGGTGCAAGTCAGGGGTAGAACCCAAGAATTAAACAAAAAATGTTGAGCGAAGCGCCGGAGTGCTTACCAGGTCCAACGACCCTAGAAGGTAGAGTTGTGGGTGCTAGGCGCAGTACAGAGGGGTTGAACATTGGAATGACAAATCTGGTAGGAAATAAAAGGAGATCTCTGTTGCATTTCAAATCAAATTGGATTGAACATGCTTATGGAAAAAAAAGTGAACTGGGGAATTCTGACTAGGCAAGAAAAAGCTTGACAATAGAAGTGATTGGGGAAGGAAAAAGGAGGGGTGGCATGGAATAAAGGTGGTCTGAAGAGTTCCTAATGGGTATCAAGAGATCAGAGGGAGCATGTGTCTAGAGGTTCACAGGTTCACAAATTCCCTAGGGTTGGTTCTGTCCAAGATGGTCCTCTAGTGGGCCTTCCAATGATTTCTTTTCCAGAGCCCACTAGCCCAAGTTGGACGGAAGTGGGTGAAAGCCCAACTATGGGGGACCCGAGATCTTTAAGTCTGGAAGCCCACGCTTTAGTGTTGTCCGAAACAACTCACGAAGCTTCGCTTGCTTTGGTTGCTCTGGACATCGCTGAGGAGTCACCGGCGCCACCGGAGAAGGCTGGCATGGCGCAACAACAAGCTCTGATGTTGACGGCGGCGAGCTATTCGGCGAAGGCAACGGTGATGGAAGGAATTCCCTTTCCCGATGGGTTTCACGCCGGGGCTTCACCGGCGACACTGGATGGGGCTATTTCAGCTCCTTTCCACCCAACCGAGCATTTGGGTTGCCATGCGGAGACGTCAGCGGAGGATGAGAGCCTTATTTCTAGGGGGCTTTGCGCCGTTGACTCTCCGTTCACACTGGGTAAGGCAGTAACAGAGGGTGACAGGGCTTTAAAAGGCCTTGAGCTATCCAATTACGTGCTGAGCCCTCCGAGAGTTGGGATTGAGGATTTGGGTGTGCTGGGTGGAGATGAAGGTGGTCAGGTTGAGGGTGCTAGTGATATTCAAGGGTTAGACACCTCCTAGCAAGCTAACCAATCGGAGTTGGCACTGACTGAGGGCCTGGGTGATGTGGTTAGTTCTTCCCCCTTGATGACTATTAATCCTCTGGAGTTGGTTGTGACCGCTGAATTGAATAGTAATTCTGAGGTGATGAGGTTTGATAACACATCCAATGTCTCTAATTGGGTGAAACAGAGACTTCCCGGTTTCAGCAAGATGATGGGGCTCCCTTTGTGTCAGCATAAGAAGAGGTGTACTATGCTGTTAGACAGAGTTTAAGGCAGCCAATCTAGTGCACAGGAAAGATGCTGCCCACCGAAAAGCTGTCTCCAAGGATAAAGGGAAAAGGGAGTTGAGGAATTTGATTTCCTCGGTTAATTATGATGGAAGATAGTTTTCTTTGACAGCATTTCTGAGGTTGTAGTAGGGAGTTTACAGTTTCAATGAAGTTAAAAATGATGTCATAGAATGTTCGAGGATTGAATGATCTACGGAAACATTTGATAGTTAGAAATTTATTACAGGAATGGAATTGTGATGTAGTTTGCCTTCAAGAAACTAAGCTTGCAGGCATGGATAGACAGTTGATTAGCAGCTTGTGGAGTTGTCCCTATGTAGACTGGGTAGCGTTGGATGCAGATCAGACAGCTGGTGGGGTTTTGATGATGTGGGATAGAAGGGCTTTAGAAAAGCTAGAGGTTATGGTAGGTCAATTTTCCGTATCAATTCGGTGGCAAGGTTTGGGTGATGGTTTTATTTGGGCATGTTCTAGGGTTTATGGTCCGAATGATAATAACTTAAGGGGGCAGATGTGGGATGAGTTGACTGGAATTTAGCAACTTTGGGAAGTACCTTGGTGTTACATAGGGGATTTCAACATTGTTCGTTTCCCAAGCGAACGGTTGGGGGATCACGTCTTACCCCAGCTATGGAGAATTTTTTTGAGTTCATCGAGGAGCTTAGCTTGATAGATTTGCCATTGGAAGGAGGTAGTTATACATAGTCGAGTGGTTCAGATCAGCCTTCGATGTTTAGGATAGACAGGGCTCTGGTTTCTTATGATTGGGAGGATCACTTTTTGGATGTGACCCAACGGGTTTTACCTCGCCCTATTTCAAACCACTTCTCCATTTTAGTGGAGGCAGGAAGGATATTAAGGGTGAAAAGTCCTTTTAGATTCGAGAACATGTGGCTTAAGACGGATGGGTTCAAGGATAGGATTCACTCTAGGTGGAATCGATATTCCTTCTCAGGTACCCCCAGTTTTGTCCTTGCCAAGAAGCTGAAGGCTTTGAAGGAAGATCTAATTCAATGGAACCGGAGTGAGTTTGGAAATGTAGAGCGTCAGAGAAAAGAATTGTTGGAGGTTTTGAAATTATTGGATGTTAAGGAAGGGGAGTTTGGCCTTTCTGAAGGAGTTAGGTGAGAGGGTTTTGTTGAGATCTCAAATACAGAACCTCATCTCATTGGAAGAAGTCTCGTGGAGATAGAAATCGAGGTTGCTTTGCATTAAGGAAGGAGATAACAATACCAAATTTTTCCACAAGGTGGCCAATTCTCGTAGAAGATATAATCATATTAGTATGTTGGAGGTGAATGGGGTTATTTATGAGGACTAATCCGAGATGGCAAACCGAGCTGTACAGTTTTATAAAAACTTGTACAAGGAGATAGAGGAGTGGAGGCCTTTTGTGGAAGGCTTGGAGTTTGATCAAATAGAGGGGTTGGAGAGGGACTAGCTCGAACGGAGGTTTGAACAGGAGGAGGTTCTTTGATTGGTTAAGGAGTTGGAAGGAGATAAAGCTCTAGGTCCTAATGGTTTCTCTTTGGCTTTCTATCACCATTGTTGGGGAGTTGTGGAAGGAGATGTCTTAGTTGTGTTTGAAGAGTTTTATCAAAGCTGTGTTTGAAGAGTTTTATCAACACAGTAAGTTTGAAAAATCCCTTAATGCAACCTTCATAGCCTTAATCCCTAAGAAGAATGGTGCCTCCAATATTCAAGATTTTAGACCTATTAGTTTGGTGGGGAGTGTTTACAAGATTTTGGCTAAGGTATTGGCTAACCGCCTGAAAGAGGTTTTGGATCAACTGATATCTGAGTCTCAGAACAGTTTTGTGGGCGGTAGACAGATACTTAACTAAGTTCTTATTGCTAATGAGTGTATTGATAATAGGGTGAAGAGTAAGCTTCCGGGAGTTATTTGTAAATTAGATATTGAGAAAACCTACGATCATGTGAAATTGGGAGGCTCTCCTTGATTTGTTGAAGAGAATGGGCTTTGGGGTGAGGTGGTGTAGGTGGATCCGCACATGCATATCTACAGTCCAATTTTCTGTCTTGTTTAATGAGTCTCCTGTTGATTTTTTTGGGAGTTCGAGGGGTTTGAGACAAGGGGACCCACTATCTCCCATGTTGTTTCTGGTTATGATGGAGGTCTTCAGTAAGATGATGAAAAGAGCTAAAGGAGCTGGTTTGCTCCGAGGGTTTAGGCTGCTGGTAGACAAGGTGGAGGGGTAGGGGTCTCGCATCTTTTGTTTGCAGATGATACGATTCTGTTTTGCGATGCAAATAAGGAGCAGATTCTACATGGTTGGATGCTTCTTCTTTGTTTCCAGGCAGTGACAGGTTTAAAGGTTAATGCGTTAAAGAGTGAGATGGTTCTCATTGGAGAGGTCCCTAATGTCTTTGTCTTGGAAGAGATTTTGGGATGCCGGGTTGGGTCTTTGCCTATGACCTATCTTGGTATGCCATTGGAGGCGTCCCATAAGTTTCCCACTGTTTGGAATCCTATCTTGAAGAAATTTGAGCGTAAGTTGGCCGGTTGGAAGAGGATGTATTTGTCTAAAGGCGGAAGACTAACGTTGCTTAAAAGCACTTTATCTAGTCTTCCCACTTATTATTTATCTCTTTTTACCATCCCTACGCATGTGGCCAATAAAATTGAGAGGGTGCAAAGGGATATCTTGTGGGGGGACTCCAAGACTCATTTGGTGGGTTGGGACAAGATGTGTGCAGCTTTGAAAAATGGTGGGTTAGGAGTTAGGAATTTAACTACTTTTAATAAAGCCTTATTAGGGAAGTGGCTATGGTGGTTTGGGATTGAGGAGACAAGGCTTTGGAGAAGGGTTGTAGCTTTAAAGTTTGGGGAGGAATGGGGGGGATGGTCATCCAAGCTAGGTAGAGGGGTACATGGGTGTGGCTTGTGGAGAAGTATCCGCATGGGTTGGGAGGACTTTAGCAAAAATATTCGCTTTGAGGTGAGGGTGGGAGATAGAGTTAAGCTTTGGACAGATCATTGGTGTGGGGATTCTCCACTTCAATTGACTTTCCCGAGTGTGTATGGGATTGCATCCAATCAAGAGGCATCGGTGGCCTCTTCTCTTGAACGGTTGGGGATAGAGGAACGGAGAAGCTGGGATGTTCATTTTATTCGGAGACCTGATGATTGAGAAATGGGTGGGGTGGATGAATTTCTCCGTACTTTGGACTCAAATCTTCCTCCCTCTGTGAATGGAGATCATATGCGAAGGAAGTTGACAAAGAATGGAGATTTTGATATTCGATCATTTTACAATAAGTTGAGAAGTCCATTGCCCATTATTTTTCCTTGGAAAGGCGTTTGGAAGGTTAAGGTTTCTCGGCATGTTTCCTCTTTGTGTGGACTGCTGTATGGGATAGGATCCTTACAAGTGACAATTTAAGGGGTAGAAGGATGGATTTTGTTGACTGGTGCATCATGTGCCGGTGTAATGGAGAGACGGTAGATGATCATTTTTTACTTCACTATGGTAAGGCTAATCGGTTGTGAAGTTTGGTGCTTAGATCTTTTGGGATCTCTTGGGTCTTGCCAAGATCGGTTGCGGGTACTCTTTTTGGTTGGTGAAATTGGCTTGGAAAGCATTCGTCTAGCATTTGGAATTTAGCTCCTTTATGCTTAATGTGGTGTCTTTGGAGGGAGTGAAACAGGAGGACATTTGAGAACATGGATAGTTCGGATAACCAGCTATTGGATTCCTTTAGTGGCTCTCTGTTTGACTGGTCTAGGGCTTGGGGACTCACCTCTAGTGATTCTCTCCCTAGTTTTCTTAGTTCTCTCCTGTGTCATTAGTATCTTTTCTTTTCTTTCTTCTTTCTTCTCTTTCTTTTCCCTTTGTATTTTCTCTCTGCCTTATGTTTTTTTTGCATAAGGTAGTGTTCTTGAATATATATCATTATTACTTATCAAATAAATAAAAAACCGCAATCTCATCTCATTGCAAATTCAGTTGGATCTAGAGATTGCACATATACTGTTCTATATTAATTTTTGTCAGCCATACTTAATTAGATGCAGAAAAGCCTAATTTTGACAAAACAACCAAAAACAAGTCAATCATGGCAGCAATCTCAAGTCAACTGTTCTATATGATGTTGTCAGTGATACTTAACTAGACACAGTGAATCCTAATTTTGACAAAACAACCAAAAACAAGTCAATCAAAGCAGCAATCTACCACCATTGCAAATTCAGTACAATCTAGAGATTGCATAATCATTTCTTTTGAGGAGTGAGCACCTCTATGAGTGCATTCAGTTTGATGTGGGCTAAATTTGATTTTGGCATGATTGTTGGTGTGAGGATCAGCCTTTGAAGCTGCTGTTTCCTGTACTGTTTGAAACCACTGTGGATAAGAATGCTTCTGTGGAATCATCTTTGGAGAGACTTGAGGAAGGGGGGAGGAGGAGTTGGCATGTGGAATTCAAGAGAAAGAAATTTTAATGACTGGGAGATTGATGCGGTGGCTTCATTTTTCCATCTATTAGATTCTCATATTCCCACCAGGGAGGGAAGTGATAGGATGAGGTGGAAGTTAATGAGTAGTGTGGATTTCACTGTTCGCTCTTTTTATGAGTTTTTATGGAGCTCACCATCAATGTCCTTCCCTTGGAAAGCCATTTGGAGAACCAAGGCTCCTAGGAGAGTTTCTTTCTTTGTGTGGACAGCGGCTAGGGGGGAAATTCTTACCTGCAAGAACCTCATCAAGAGGGTTACTCAGTGGTGAGTTGTTGTTGTATGTGTCGTTTTAGTGGGGAGACCTTGGATCACCTCTTGATTAATTGTAATGTGGCCTCTAAGTTTTAGAGTTTGATATTTAGGATGTTTGGGGTTCAGTGGGGTACTACAGGAGAAGGTTCTTGATTTATTAGGTGAGTGGCAGAGTAAGGGACCTAATTCAGCAATCTGGAATCTTACTCCATCATGTTCGATGTGGACTATATGGAAGGAGAGAAATCGGCAGACCTTTGAAGATGTGGAGTGCACATCAACACAACTGCAAGCATCCTTCGTTAGTTCTCTTTATGAGTGGTCCTCTATGTCAGGTCTCACGGATACTAACTCTATTCATTCATTTATAGATTCAATCCACATGTAGATAGTTTTCCATTTGTAATTCTTTAGGCTACTTTGTGACCATTTTCACAAGGTAATCTCGTTTCAATAAAATTATTTTTCCCTATTAAAAAAAAGATTGCACATATACTGTTCTATATTAATTTTTGTCAGCTATACTTAACTTGATGTAGCAAAGCCTAATCTTGACAAAACAACCAAAAACAATTCAATCAAAGTGGCAATCTCACAACATTGCAAATACAGTATGATATACAGATTGCGCATATACTGTTCTATATAATGCTGTCAGCTGTACTTAACAAGACGCAGCGAATCCTAACATTGGCAAAACAACCGAAAACAATTCAATCAAAGCGACAATCTCACAACATTCCAAATTCAGTAGGATCTAGAGATTGCATTATATACAGTTCTATGTAAATTCTGTCAATCAGAATTCAAATTTCAACGAAAACACCGGGATCATATCTTTAAAAAGCTCATCAAACAGTAATTTATTCAACAGTAATTGAATTTGAATCATTTTGATTTCAACTAATTCCAAAACAATGAGATCTATCATTTCCACTCTATTAGCTAAATTAAGCGCGTATTAGTGTTGAATTTGAAAGAGTTAATCGAAAAGCTGACCTGTAAGGCGAGGTGGCATCGGTTTCTTCGGTTTTCAAACCGTGGAGCAACTCTCTCATCGTGAAAGTTCGGCTCCCTTCGTCTTTGCGCAGCTCCGGCTTCGAAATTTGAGCCTCTTTGTCCGTTGCGTTCTCGGATCCATTGGATTGGATCGGACTTGGTTTCGGATCTTCGGGATTTGGATCCGCATCGGTGATTTCTGGTTCTGGTTCTGGCTTCGGTTCTGGAGCCTCTTGCTCTGGTTGTGATTCAGGCTGAGGCAGTGGGTCTGATGGTTTGGGTTGTGGTTCTGGTTCTAATTCGGAATTCGAGTTTCGTTCGGGTACGACTCCGTTTTGCAATTCGGGTTCTTCTGGGGTTGTAGTGGACATTGTGAGGTTTTTTTTTTTTTTTTTTTTTTCTGGGAATTATGGCAATGAGAAAGGCGAATGGAAATGCAAGCTTGCAAAGTGAAAGGTAGAGCTTAATTAAAACAAAAGAGAGAAAAAATTTAACGTACTCTTCAGTCTTCACTGTTTAAAGGGTTGGTTTTTTGCATTTTTAGAAAATGGATTCCTATTATTTTTATGGGATTTATTAAAGTGTAGCTTAAAGTATATATTAGTAGGTTATTTTAAGAATTTTTTTATGAAAAAATGAAAAAATAATTAACTATTTGGCACCGTTGGTCCTAAAGCTTACTAACTAAGTGCTTTTAATTCCTTAAATTTTAAATGAACATTATAGGCCGCTAAAGTTTATAAAAAATATATTATATAAAAAAAAGAAGTTAAAAAAATAAGTACTATAAGTCTCTCTGTTAATTTTTATTAATTTTTTTCTTTTTTATGTGTTTAACGGAGCAATGACAAGCCATTTTTTTTATTCACATGACAATTATTTTATTAATAAAAAATTACATGTTAGATTCGAAGCAACCCATTTGTATTACCCACCCAGTTCAATCAAGTCTGATGGATCTCTCGCTCAAGTTCCTCGCAAGTCTAATGGATCTCTCTTTCCCAAGTCAAAACCGGTTTGAAAAACTCCAAACGTGGTCTGGTCATCAGCCTTCTTTTCTGTCATTGTGATCTCTCCAAGTTGCTTGTCGAGACTGCAACTCTAATGCAAAAGCGTTGCCCCTAGGAATTTTATGACCACCTCTTTATTCTTGGTTTGTTCTTCATCTTTGATGATATTTTGTAGTTGACTTTAACTTTACATCATCAGCTAGGTTGTAGAATAATTCCACCAAATCAAGATCTAAAGCCCTAACTAGAAAAGAGACTGGATGGATTCAAAATTAACCTCAATTACAAGATTACAATTACCGGGTAGATCCCCTAACTGTTGTGAAGAATACTCAAATCTCCATGACAATCTAATCATGAAATTCATACACATGGAAGAATATGATCCTTCTCTACTTCAATTAAACCGGAGAGTTAATTTTATGATTAATACTTTGCTTTTTTTCTTTTTTCTTTTTTGGAATCTAATTGAGTATGACATAGCAAATTTGCACATGTAAAATTTAATTCAGATCATTAATACTTAAGCCTTTTTTTTTTTAATTTAAAAGTCGACAATTTAGATTATGAATACTCTCAATTTCAAACGATTCAAAGAGGATCCCGGTCCATTCTGAGCACATTATCACACAATCACACTAAGTAAACTAATTACACATGTTAGAGGTCGATTGTTCAAATTAAAGTCCAGAGAAGACATTGCAAAATGAAAATCACCTTAGTTTATGAGGATATAAATAAAATACAAGTACCCTAATTCTAACAAACTAAATTAGAAGTGTCGCCACCATCACTCAAATGAGCCCCGAGTGCGGGCATGCATTATAATCCCATAATTTACTGATCATAGATATTGCCCATTAGACTTTAGTATCAAGCAGTGTGAAGCAACCTGAAAGATCCCTTTTGTTTTGAAGGGATAGTTCATAGTTGCAGCAAACAAATTAAAAGTCAAAAAAGAAAAGGGAATCCGAGGAAGATTGAAGAAAAAAAGGCCTAAGCATTGGAGATGGGTTTTCCTAAATCTTGTCATGGAGGGTGACCACCAAATCATGAGCATCATCTAGAAGCTTCCAAACATCGAGACGGCCAGCCATGCTATTGCACTCCCTCATAATTTCGTCCATGGAGCTGTACTTCTCTATTATCAGCTTCCTCTTTTGCAGCACACAGGCTGATATGGCATAAAGCAACAAATCCTCATTAGGAGGGGCTCTCAGCCTTATTCTCCCCCAAGTAGACTTTGCAGTCCCTGCTCTAATCGCAGCCTGATCAGCCCATATTACCTCCCAGAGGCATAGTGTCTGCTCAAAGCTTAATTCCCTTCTGAAGAGAACAATCACCATTCTGTACACAAAAAAGCAATCCTCTGCTTTAAGCTTCTCCAGGTGCCTGTAGAGATGAATATCCTTGCGTTGGATAATCTTGGAAACAATTTTCAGCTGCCTCTGAATTCCCACCTCATCAAGTCGGAAATTATGCCGAGCTTTTTTCATGAAACCCACGAAACACCAGAAGGCTTCATGGTCCTCCTCAAACACTGTGATTATTGGATCAAGTAGATCACTCATACCCTGGCAGTAACCAATCTCAGGATCATGTAGTGCATAGGCTTCCAGGATAGCAACCATGCGTGCAGCATGAAAAACTCTGCACGGCTCCAAGTGATCATATTCCTTCAACCCGACACTATCTGCTAACTGGTGAGCTTTGATCTCTGACACTGCAGACTGTGATGGCGAGTAGGCAATCCATTCATCATTTGCCCGCAAAGCATCAAGACGGATGATTCTTTGCCATTTGGCAAAGTCTTCAGCATTGAATGGTTTGGGCTTGTTTTCAGTGTTGGAGGGAGACTTGTTTTCTATATCAGTGGAAGATGAATTCTGCTTGGCAGGCTCATCAAGATAATTTTCTTCACTTCCCTTGGTGGCAAGTAAAGGTTGCATGTCTTCAGGTTCTTCTGAGGAGTCAGAATCAGACGACTCTGTATCACCAGCAGAGGCATCTTCACAAGTTAGTCCACTCTTATCACCATCTTCTTCCAATAATGAAGGGGATTGAAGGGCTTGATCCCAGATAGGGGGATCTGGATCCTCAGTCAATGTTCTTCCAAAGATCAAAGGGGACCTACTGGCACTGGCCATGTCTTCTGAGCAAGAAGAATCTAAAACCTGACTAAAATCCCCACTGCCCTCATTGCTGCTGATCCCAGAAGTTTCCTTGGACTTTAAGCTCTTTTCACTGCGTTTTAAAATTTGCTTGCACTGCTTCCGCAGGCTACCATATTCTCTTCTGCATCAGAAAAAAAGAACAATAACTAGGGGAAAAAGAGGAGGAGGGAAGAAGGGGAGGGAGGTGGAAAACATAGGAATGAATATGCTCTACCAAATATTAAGTGATAACTGTTGAATAATTGCATAGGAGAGCCCCAATGAATGTAATGACAATACATACCTTTTCTGTTCTTTGATCAAATCCCTTTCTTCCTGAGTACTGTTCATGTCATAGCTGTTGCACATGCAAATATAAGTCAATACATGCAAGGAGATCTAGAGCAATTTGGCCATTAAATTAACAACCAGCATCCAGTGAACAAAAAAAAACCAATAACATAGATGAAAGCACTATTAAATAGCAATCTTTATGTCTGTTTTCTCTATGTGACAAGAAGAATTTCTCAACATAAGTCAATATACCTAGCAGCCATAATGGTAGTGCTGAAAGCCTACTTCTAAAAGCTTCTTTCAAGCAAACTAGAGTCAACACAATGAATTTTTCAATCAAGTAGTTACATAAAAAAGTTTTGTTAAAAAAGCACCTAAACCTAAATTTAGGTTGCCAGACAAGGAACAGTTATTTGCAAGCCAGCAATCGATACCCCAGCCCTCTCATTCATCCCATATGATAAGCACTAGACACTTGGAGAATTATGAGAAGTATTGGTATTTAACCAGATTTTGAGTCTAAGCCAAGAATGAATAAGGATCCAGGACAAGGGTCAGACATGAATATTGCAAATCACCCAAGGACAAGGACAGTTATTTGCAAGCCAGCAATCAGTACCCCAGCCCTCTCATTCATCCCATATGACAGGCACTAGACACTTGTAGAATTATGAGAAGTATAAGTATTTAACCAGATTTTGAGTTTAAGACAAGAATGAATAAGGATCCAGGACAAGGGTCAGACATGAATATTGCAAATCACCCAAGCCTTACAGTCAGCCATGGATCAAGCAATTCATAAGACCAGGCTAACCTGAGCGTAATGACTAAAAATGTAACAAAAAATTATTGAAGATAACTAAATCTATCTAAAAGTTCTAAAATTAAAGAGAGGAAAGAAAAATATGAGTATATGCAAATGCACACAAAGACATCCATACAGAAAGATACAGTGATGGAAATGCTTACACTCCAAGAAGGAACGGCCAAACCTCTTTTCTAATGCTTGGATCAATACCCTGAATCAGAGATATAAGGAATCAAATCTTCACAGCAGTAACAAATATACAGGGAAAAACATAAGCAACCAAAAAGACAAAAAAAAAAAAAAAAAAAAAATCTAAAATAAAAATTTGACAAAAGAGCAAATAATTAAGTCTGAGAAAAATCAATGACATACTCCACTGCGAACTTTCTTCAGAAACTTGGCTCCACCATCGCTGAGCCTTCCATCTGGTGTAAAGAACCTATTCCATTGTTTGGGAAGAAGGGCATGTTTTCTTCTCTTACGTGACCAAGGTGATTTAAGAGTTCCCCTGAATATAAGAAGAAACAAATTAAATACTTTTCCCAGATGGGGGGAAACAAGTAAAAATGTTTATGTGCGCATTAAAGCAACACTCTTATATGAAGAGCGAAAGCATCAGTTTAACTCATCAATCATTAAAAACTATCCCTATATGCATGCATCAAAAGCGCAAATAAAATCAGCCTCTATCCCATTGTGCAAACATTAATTAATTCGAGACTATGTTTGATGTGCATGAAAAACCCATTGAATCGAAAGCAACACATTTCCAATAATTTAAGAACAGGAAAACCAATGCCCAACAGCTAAATCTATCATCACACTATGCAACAGAGACATCCTCCCATCAATGCTTACATAGAGACAGTAATAATGAGTGCTTTTGAAAATGATATCGTAATCAAAACAAATAGCCTGGAGTTCATTTCTAACATTTTCATACTCAAAATTCAAAATTTATAACATTGAAAAAAAAAATTAAAAAAAAAAAATATATATATATATATATATATCACAATCACATTTTTTATTACAAACAAATTATAAAAATTGAGGGAAAAACAGTAAATAAAAACAAAATTTACTATCACAATCACTGTATAACTAGCCGTATAAGCTAAGTCTTATGCGAGCGAGCGAGAGAGAGAGAGAGAATCTGAATCTAAGAAAGAGAGAGTGTTTCAACTAACTAATAGTAGTTTGGAATCAGAAAAAACAAATTGAGTACTGTACAGATCGGGATCTGAAGAGAGAAAAAGTAGCGAAAAGCGAAACTGAATTGAAAAAACAAATGGTACTTTTTGGTGGAAAATTCAGGAACTCACCGATCAGTGGGAATTGGTGAGGATGATGATGATGACTGTGACTGTGACTGTGATGACGATGGTGACGATGACGATGATGATGATGAAGCAACGACTAACAAAACCGATCTCAAATGAATCCACGACGATGATGACGATGACGACGATGACGGTGAAGATGAAGATGAATTTGACGACGGTGAAGAAGTTTGACTTCGCCGTAGGGCTCTCATTACAGGATTCTCTTCCGTAATCATCTATTTCAATCTATCTATGTATCTACCTAATTCTAAACCCTAAGAAACAAAACGGAAAAAGTAGAAAAAGTAAAATCCAAAGGTAAAAGAAAAAGAAGTACTTTTCTCAGTGTTCTAGGCTTTCATGAATTGGAAATCGGCTCAGATCGATTGCAATTTTCAATTTCTTGCTTTGGTTTTTTGGTTTTCGGTGTTACCTACGAGAGTAGACGACGGTGGCGGCCAAGGCAATTCCGGCCATGGCCGTCACGATGATGGCTATCCCGACATTGGAAGACGCCGAGGAAGCCCAGCCTCCGCCGACGCCACCACCTCCGCCGCCGCCGTGACTGTTAGCTTCGACGAGCAAGATCGATTTGTTACCATCACCGCCGGTTGACAAGAATAGCATCAACAGGAAGAAGCACCGTGAAATTACCGTTAAGCCCTCGCCACAACCACCAAAACTAGTAGTATTTTGTTGTTTCTTCTTCTTCTTCCACCACGTCGTCGTTTTTGTCGATATGGGCAACACCACCATTACACACTACCTATGAT
Organism: Quercus robur; assembly: GCF_932294415.1. Taxonomy (NCBI): domain Eukaryota; kingdom Viridiplantae; phylum Streptophyta; class Magnoliopsida; order Fagales; family Fagaceae; genus Quercus; species Quercus robur. Next base: position 29,153,126 of record NC_065535.1, on the reverse strand, counting down.
ATAATCTCTATTTGTGCGTTCTTCTTCGACTAGCTTTTTTTAGAGAGCAGAGCTCTCTTTCCATGAAATGCAATAATTATTGCTGCAAAAGCACAGCTATAATATTTTGTGGATTCGATTTTTTTTTTTTTTTTTTTTGCTCTCTCTCTTTCGGTTTGCGAATCTCTCTGATTTTTTTATTGTTTTTTTTAAAAGACTTATGAGAAAGAGAGAGAAAGAAAAGAAAGAAAGGTAGATCGAATCGAAGAATTGGAACTTGGAAGGTCCGGTTCTGCCCATTTATCTTAATCCACACAAATTAAATAAATAAAAAAGGATCCGAATGTGGGTGTTATTAATTTCTTTTATTTATTTATAATTATTGAACTACATGTCAAACATTTGAGCAAATAATAAAAGTCAAATGTGACAAAGATGGAAATATTTTATAAAAAAAAAAAAAAATTGATTAATGTTATGCTAGTTATATGCACCGTTTAATGAAAATCGTAGGTATATTTTTATCAAAAAAAAATTCATAGGTATTTTAAAATAAAGAATGAAAACCCTTGGTAGAAATTTTGATAATTAATTTTTAATTTGAATAGTATTTTAATTTTTTAAAATTTGGGTAATAGTGTTCAAGTTAAAGTATACAACTTTAGTTTTCCCTAAAAAAAAAAAAAAAAAAAACTTGAGTTACACAATACGTGTACAATGTATACATCCAATCATTATTATTAAAACAAAACAATTAGGATATTTATTAAATAGTATAAAATAATTAATGAAATTCATTTAAATTAATAACTCTTAGTAGTACAAATTTAATAGAAATAGTGTTTTTAAAATTTTTGCAATTAAATTTTATTCAAAGTAAATATTGTTAATCATTTTAATATACTTATAGTGTGTCATATGACATAAGAAAAAAAATTACCAAAAATAGGAGAGTGCATCCAATTTATGCAACTATAACGTTTATGAAACAATTTTATTCTATGCTATATAATATATGATATAATATAATTTAGACATGAGCATGTATAATATGTAATTTTATTATGAATATCTTGTTAACAATAATTAAATGATTGATTTTTATATAATTTCACAGTTTTTATATAGTAATAATAAAAACCGCATAATTTCACATGAAAATATTTGTTGTGTTTAGATAACTTTAGTCATAACTTTAGTGAATTTATGTTAGTTTTAGTTAATAAATACTCATTAAATGTGTATTTTGATGTCTTGATATGATAATAAATAGTTATCATCTGTAGCAAACACAATAAATTGAAATTTTCTCAAAAAAAGATACTCATTGAGTGTGTATAATAAAATGATTTTAAATATTCATGGTAATAGTTTAAAAACATAGGATTTAATTTAGAACCATCCCCAAACTATAGGAGAATTTTGTAATTTGCTCAAAGTGGTTTTACAACAAGTTGTCAAGTTGTCACTTTGTATAAGAAAGTCTAATTATTTGCTGAGTTGCTACATAGAAATATAGATACTTTTTTATTATAGAAACAAATAGACACTTAACTATACCACGAAATATAGAACTAAAATTTTATAATAGTCGTATCTAAAAGTACTTGTTGAAAATCAAAGGGAGTCCATCTTCCCATAAATTAAATTTTACACTATTATATTGTTTTGATTCTTAGTTTTTAAAATGTGACAAATATCAGCGGTCCAATCGATGACCAATAGAAAAAGATTGGACATCCATCTAATCTTTTGACCATACTCTTATTTTACTTCCCTCGCAAAACAATACTACCCACAACTTTTTCCTTGGATGTGGTTCATCACATAAGTAACCTTTAACTTTACCTACCTCAAGATGAGAAAGATTAGGAAAAGCACAAAACATAAAATAAAGCTGAAACAAAAGTCAAAAGACAAAAAAATGAGGTTTGTAAAATGGTGGGAGATAATGAGGATAGAATTCATCACATGGGACACTAGCTAATACGTAAATGAAAGAGTATATAGTATTGAGTATGAGATGGGGGGAACAAAAACAAAACATTCAATCATGCTGGACCACATGCTTTTGCTTTGCCCTACACTCCAATCTAAAAGAAGACACATGAACTATGAGGACACATCTTTTTATTTTTTATGTCTATTAACTGGGTCTCATCGTATCTTCTTAATTCTTATCATTTCCTAGTTTTTTTTTTTTTGTTTTATTTATTTATTTAATTTTATTTTTTTTAACATGGGAAATGTAATATAAAATGAAGCAATTAGCAAAATCACTTGAAGGGTTTCTTTAAGATCTTCTCCCCTTTCACCCGTATGTGTGTTAAAAATACTTAGTATTCTTAAAAGAAAAAACAGTGGGTTAATCTCACATTGAAAAATGAATATGAGTTAAAGAGGTTTAAAGTCTGTGCTGTATATTCAAGAGTTATGCCCTTTTGGATATACACCACTGTAAGTTTCTTTAAGACTTTCTCCCCTCTCCCCCATGTGTATGTTAAAAATACTTAGTATTTTCAAAAGAAAAAACAGTGGGTTAACCCCACATTGGAAAATGAATATGAGTTAAAGGGGTTTAAAGTATGTGTTGTGTATTTAAGAGTTAGGCCCTTTTGAATATATACCACTGTAAGTTTCTTTAAGACATTCTCCCCTCTTTCCGTATGTGTGTTAAAAATACTTACTATTCTAAAAAAAAAAAAAAAAAAAAAAAAAAAAAAGATGAAGGGTTTGGAAAGTTGAATACAGAGGGAGCATCAATAGTGTTTGCATAATCAATGACATTGTTAGTACCACTTGGATTGATCATTACTGTGATCCCTTTTAGTTTTTTTCTTTTTCTTTTTCCTTCTTTTGATTAAAAGATAGAGTATGATCTTCAATTCTTGATCATGTGTAAGATGAATGTCCTCAAATTAGGGTCCAAAAGAACCAAAAAACATCATGACTAAAACTGGCCCGGTGTGATTATAGGTTGGGCCCATCGTGAATCATTAGATTGTTCGTTACTTCCTTGGAAGTAATGAGTTGTCCAGAACGTCCATGTTGCTTTTCTTCTTTTTGGGCCGATGGTCATTATTTTTTTTTTTTTGGGGTTTCAACTAACGTGTCTCTTGATAGTTGCTCTTTTATCATCAAACCAAAATATCAATTTGTTTTTGATATAGGTGAATGATCGAACCTCAAATCTTTTATTTAATTATAAGAAACTTTACCGATTAAAGTTAACTGAAACCCATACCAACATTATGTATTTTATTACAAAGAAACTGACTTTTACACTTAAAAATTTACAGTCTCACCATGCGTTTTGCAAAGTATCTTATCAAAAGGAAGTAGAATAGTCTAACCAAATATTGCGACACCATTTCTTCATATATATATATATATATATTCATTATCTTTGTTTATTGTTACAAAAATTGTACCATCTAGAACTAGACATGTTACATAAATTAAATAAAAATATTCTAAATAGAGTTTAGTAGCAGGCATCTTAAAAATCTTGCTTGAATAATTCCTCACTGTAAGATAACCCAACACACACACACACACACACACACATATATATATATATATATATATATTCATTATCTTTGTTTATTGCTACAAAACTTGTACCATACTAGAACTATACATGTTACATAAAATAAATAAAAATAGTCTAAACAGGGTTTAGTAGCAGGCATCTTGAAAATCTTGCTTGAATAATTCCTCATTGTAAGATAACCCAAAACACAGATACGCACATATTTGTTTTCTCAATCTCACACAAAAACATTGTGGGTTCTTGTACAGTCAACAAAATCTTACAAAATTTTTACAACAAGTTGAAATATGTCAGACCACCATAAGTATATCCATCACAACTCAAAACAAACTTGATGTGAAAATTTTATGGGGTTTTATTGTGTCCAAAGACTTTCTCATGTCGAATCCCATCTAAGTTGGGATGAAGAGATTGTGACAATTTTGATTAACACACACCAAAAATAGAATATTAAAATGAATAAAATCATTTCTTTTTTCCTTTTGGTGTCTTGATAATGTGACATTCTTTCTTAAAATGAAGAAACTGGAACCCACAGCATCCTAATCGTTCACGAATCGGTCTAGCTTTCATTGCCAAAACACGATAGGGTAGGTAGAAATTTGATAAATAATGCTTCCTAACACTAGACTTCAAACTTGTGTCATTTTTAAATTAATAAAACACTAATGGCAACAGAGTAGTTAGAAATTTGATAATTAAGTACTTCCTAACACTAGACTTCATTTGTTCCCCAAAAAACATGGAACTTTTTCTAGGCACTATTTCCACCATTGCCAAAAGGCCCCAAAACCCATTTCAAACTTCGTCTCATTTTCAAATTAAACACATAGTCACGCAATCAAAGACTCCGAACTTGCGTGTTTGGCTAGCTAACTCATGTATTGGTAACTCTTATATTTACTTAAAAGTTAAGGAAGAGAATTTAAGCCTACCCATAATAAAGCGAGTAATGAGAATTCTTCTTTTCAAAGAATGAAGGTTACCAAAAAAAATACAGTGCAGGTGATTTGAATACGCCGACAAAGTCAGCAAGTGCGCGTTGATTTGGTTAACCACTCTCTTCAATAACCCTATTTAGCTCAACCTCCAGCCAACCACCTCTCGAACCCTATAGTCTATGACTCTATGTCATACATCATATATACAAATCCGATCATACGAGTTTTCCATTCCTCAACACACAAAGTCACAAACCCATAAAAAATTGTTCTGTGACTAACTCAAAATGGCTAGCAATAGCATTACATCAAGGGATCAGGACGAGCGTGCTGGGGCAGAGATTGTGCATGGTCCTGAAGAATGTTACCGCCACTCCATAGATCTTTTGGAAGAGCTAGGTTTCCCCAAGGGTGTTCTTCCATTGCAGGACCTTGAAGAGTGTGGAAGAGTTAGAGAAACTGGGTTTGTTTGGATGAAACAAAAGGCCCCATATGAGCATTTCTTTGTTGGGAGCAACACCCGGGTGAGTTATTCCATAGAGGTGACAGCATACGTGGAGAAATTCAAGATGAAGAAGATGACTGGTATTAAGAGCAAGCAAGTGTTTTTGTGGGTGCCTATAACTGAGATGAGCATAGATGACCCTGCAAGCAAGAAAATATATTTCAAGACACCTATGGGGATTGGAAAGTCTTTCCCAGTTACAGCTTTCATGACTGAGGAAGAGAAGCAGAAGTATTTGGAGAAGAAGGCCAATAGTACTGAATGAATTAAACTTGTTTGTTCATGATCATATATGGGACACATCGATCTTGTTTTCATTGCTGGTTTCGTGTTGATCTGAGTTAGAACCCTACAGATTTTCTGTTGCTATTGTTTTGATTACTAGCTAGTATTTCATGTATGACTCTCTTTTGATCAGTTTTCACCAACTGCGCATCAAAGAGTTCATCCTTTTAGTGGACCATGCAATAAATTCAATAATTAATTAAGAATAATCAATAGTTATTGTCATCTTGCTATCTAGCGTGTTCACTAAGTTTGTCTCTATTTTATTGTCCTGGTCCTCCAGGAATATCCCTGGTAACAAACTAATAACAAGAGTTCAACCTTTAATTTTTGAGAATATTAGGTTCGGTTATATATATATATATATATATATTTTTTTTTTTTTTTTTTTGAGAATTCAACAAATATGGATTATTAAATTATGGGTATGATTATTATACATCTGTTAATATACCTCATCCTTACAGATCACTCATTTCACGTATTAAATATGTACATACTTAAAAAATGCAAAAATTATGTGTAAAATTATATACATTGAGTGTATATTAACAAATTTATAATAAGAACATTGGAAACATAAAATAATGCCCAGTAATTTATTTGCAGTTAATTTTAGTCAATAGCCCACGTCTTCTAGTTCTAGGCATGAGCTTACTAACAATAATATGCATTTAACTTCATCTTTAGTGTTCGTTTGGATAGCACTTAAAGTGCTGCGTCTGCGTTTTCTCTCTCTCTTTTTTTTTTTTTTTTTTTTTTCTTTTCAGCTGCAACTGTTGACCCGGTTTTCTGTGAATACTGCACTTGAGCACTATTCACAGGTCCCACAAACTCCACTTTTTATCAACTTTTTCATTAAAAATGGATCCCACAGTACTATTCACACATTTAAAAATTATTTTACTACAATGTTTTCAGTTTTCAGTTTTCAGTTTCAGCAAAATAAGTTCTATCCAAACAGACCCTTAGGGTGTGTTTGGATAGAACTTATTTTGCTGAAACTGAAAACTGAAAACACTGTAGCAAAATAATTTTTAAATGTGTGAATAGTACTGTGGGACCCATTTTTAATGAAAAAATTGATAAAAAAATGAAATTTGTGGGTCCGTGAACAGTGCATATGTGCACTGTTCACTGCAAAAAATCAACATTTGCAGTTACTGTTCATTGAACAGTAACCGCAATACTCCAAAAACGCGTGAAAAAAAAAAAAAAAAAAAAAAGGAACAAAACGCAGCTTGGAAACGCAGACTTGGAATCCAAACACACACTTAGTCTTTGGAATACTAATATTGGCTCCCAGCAAAAAAAAGAAAAAAAAAAAAAAGGAATATTTCCAAATATGGCCCAGTAATTTATTTGCAATTAATTTTAGTCAATAGCCCACATCTTCTATGCATGAGCTTACTCACAACAATATGCATTTAGGGTCTATTTGGATACAGCTGAAAACTAAAAAACACTATAGTAAAATAATTTTTAAATGTGTGAATAGTATCATGGGACTCATTTTTAATGAAAAAGTTGCTGAAAAGTAAGATTTGTGGGTCCCGTGAACAGTGCACGGGACCCACTGATGTGCTAAAAAGGGGTTGAAAAGTCAAATATTATGGCTACAGTACATAAACAGTAGCCGTAACAGTGAAATTTCTCTCTTAAACACATGCCAAAAAAAAAACGCTAGACGCAGACGCGCTGGCTTTTTCATCCAAATCCAAACATAACCTTAACTTCATTTTTAGTCTTTGGAATACAAATATTGGCTTCCAGCGAAGAAAAAAAAAAAAGGAATATTAATATTGGCAATTTGGCATCTTTAGGACGGAAAATTTTTAAGTATTTCCGGAGTATAGATAAATAGTACTCATTCCTTTCACATTTATGGTAAACCTTACCATGAATTTAATAAGTGAACTCCACAATCAGTGGCGGAGTCAGAATTTCAATTTAGAGGGGGCAAGATCAAAAGACAATAATAAAAAAATAACCTAAAATTATTAATATAAAATTATAAACAAACAATAATTGTCATACAAAGCCTATTAAAATTAAACAATTGTAAAATAGATAAACAATTGTAAAACATGTAATTCATAGTTATTGATGATCAATCATCAAAGTAAGAGATTAATCTATATACATAAAGTTTAGAGATGTAATTTGATTCCTCAAAATAAATTGAGAAAATAAATTTCAACTTTTCTCTATTCTTTTAATTTTTTTTAAATTTTGGATTTATGGTAGAAGCTCAAATTTTGAAACTATGAAAATGCAAGAGATGGAGAAGAAAAAAGTAATGGACATTTTAATGCTTTAGTACCATACAAGACATTATTATTATTGTAGGGCCTTTAAGCCCAGAAGTTCATTATTTATCCATATATTGGGCCTGTGGCCCAAGTCGAGAATGAGGATTTGCCTGAGGAGGAGAAGTTTTCGTCAAAGGAGATTGCACTGATAAATAAAAGGTGGGGTTTGGTCATAATAGCTCCGGAGAGTGTGTCGAGGATGAAAACTGCCTCGGCCGAACTTGGCTGAGGTCCTAGAAGATGGTTTGACAACAAGGATGACAACCCCTGAAATTCAATTAGGGCGGACAAGCATTGCAAATATATAAGATAAGGATGAGTCCCAAAATATCTGGGGAGAAAGTTGCTACATTCGCATTAAATGCACTGCAGCTAATCCCTTGGTCGCATTAATGTAGAAGTGATACCTCAACAGTGTATTTCAGCCTTACAGCTACTACATGAGGACTTTGGGAAGTGCTGATGGGACAAGTATCAGCCCTAACCATCTAGCATACAGGTGGAAGGTGGAGATGAAAAAGAGAGAGAGTATAAAAGAAGAAGGAGGAAACAAGATTAGAGGATCGAAAAATTGAGAAAAGAAATACTGTAGCAATCCACAATCAAACTTGTAATGTTATCTAAGAGCATTATATAAGAACCATTGTCCTCGGATTTCGCTGAGGACGTTTTTTCTTCATTTTACAGTTATCCATTTTTATCTTTTTGTCATCAAGCCTATCTAGCTCATTGTTTGACCAACTAAAGCCTAGTTTTCCAACCCATTCCTCTACAAATTCATTGTTTTGGGCTTCTTGGGCCTAAGTCCATCCACGTGTTGGGTTAGGAACTCAAATCGGGTCCTTACAATTGGCGCTGTCTATGGGAAAGACCGGTGCGATAGTGAGTTAGACGTTGAACGATGAATGATGGTAGAATCAGGTCCAAATCCAGCAGAATCTATGGGCTCTCAACATAAAGATCATTTCCGTGAACTTAAGCGAAGGAGAGACTGGGAGGGAAGTGTATACACTACCCACACCAGTAAGAGTCGGTCTCAAGGTAAAAACCATATCTCTCATGAAGAAAATGCCAAAAACATGCAAAAGGAAATTGATCACCTAAAGATAAGCTTATGCCACGAGCGCAGAAGGCGAGCCCCCTCCAATTCTGACTACTCTTCCGATGATGAGAAGGATCAAGACTATAGGCAAAAATCAAGAACTCCCCCCAGCAAATCTTTCTCGTATGACAAAGATTACCGCCATAGACGCAGAAACAATAATTCATCTTCGAGAGGCCTAGTAAATGACGCTGTGAGTAAAGCACTCAACCAAATTTCTAAATCACCCTTCACCCATTGGATTGAGGAAGGAAGACTTCCTCGGCGGTTCATTCAACCCACTTTCACCTTGTATAACGGCAAAACGGACCCTGTTGAACATGTTAGCCACTTTAATCTAAAGATGACTGTACATTCCAAGAATGAAGCCTTGATGTGCAATGAGGTGGTTTGATAGTCTAAGGGCAAGATCCATCCGTTCCTTTAAGGAACTCACCCAAACGTTTGGGTCCAATTTTATTACGTGCAGCAGAGCTCCTCATCCTTTGGCTTCTTTGCTATCTCTGTCCATGAGAGAGGGAGAAACTCTAAAAACATACTCGGACCGATATTGGGAGATGTTCAACGAGATATAAGGTGATTTTAAGGACATGGCCATTAGTACTTTCAAGCTCGGCTTGCCTGCAGAGCACGACTTAAGGAAATCTTTGACGGGGAAACCTGTCACCAGTATATGTCAACTCATGGATTGGATTGACAAGTATAAGAGGGTTGAGGAAGACCAGTTGTAAGATAAGGGGAAGGGCAAGGTTATCCCTTAGGAGATGAGGGATTTCAGGTTGGAACGTTACAATAATAACAAAACCCGGTGAGATTTTGCCAGATAATCTAGACTTGCAACCCCACAAGTTGTAAACATCGTGTTCCGAGAATCGGCGCATCAAGTTTTAGGGAAGATAAAAAACGAGCCGTATTTTAAATGGCCGAACAAGATGAGTGAAGATCCTTCAAGGTGCAACCAAAGCCTCCATTGTCAGTATCATCAAGACCGAGGACATACCACTGAGGATTGTCGAACATTGTGGAACCATCTGGAACAACTGGTTAAGGAGGGGAAGTTGCAACAATTTCTGTACCGACCCAACGGATAGGGAGACTAGTCAGGGTCAAGGGGTCAGGGGAATGCTTCTTCAAGGCCCCCGTTGGGCACAATCAATGTCATATTTGCTACGCCTGGAAGAACTGGCTCTGAACCTGCCAAGGTGATGTCTGTGACCGGGTCACTAGCCAAGGACCCAAATTTCAAGCCAAAGAGAGCTAGATTAGAAATCCAACCTTCATTGAGTTTCTCGGATGAAGACAAGATTGGAACTATCCAACCACATAGTGACGCTTTAGTGGTCACCTTTCGAATAGGGGGTATGATGTGAAAAGGGTAATGGTGGATTAAGGCAGTTGTGTAGAAGTCATGTATCATGACCTGTACAAAGGACTGAACTTGAAACCTGAAGTCCTGACAGCTTACGATTCACCTCTGGTAGGTTTTGACGGAAAGCTTGTTGCCACAAAGGGTCAAATTAGGCTGCCTGTGCAGGCCAATTCAGAAGTAGTGGAAGTGGACTTCATAGTAGTGGATGCATACTCCCCCTACACGGCCATTGTCGCTAGACCTTGGCTTCAGACCTTGGGTGCCATTTCTTCAACTGTACATCAGAAGGTTAAGTATATATCCGAAGACTGGGTTGAGGAACTAGTAGGGAACCAATCTATGGCTAGGCAGTGCCTCGTGTCTGCAATTTTGCATCAACCAGCAACTGAGTCCTCGGTCATAGTCAAAGAAAGTTTATAGCAGTCAATGTCTCTGGAATTACCAACGAGCGGGCCTGCCGAGAAGGCCAAATGTGAGGATTTGGAGAAACTCCCCATTGATGACGATCAAGAAAAGTTTTTTTAGGTTGGGGCTCAGCTTCCACCTTGGGAGAAGGAGGAGTTAGTAGTCTTTCTTAAGAACAACATTGATATATTTGCTTGGAATGCTTACGAGGCTCCGGGAGTAGATCTGAGCTTCATCTGCCATCATTTGATTGTCAATCCATTTGTCACCCCCCAGGAAACAACCACCTCGACGTTCATCCAAAGAGCATTCGGATGCTGTAAAGGACGAGGTGATGAAACTTAAGCGAGCTGGGGCTATTAAAGAGGTTTTTTACCCTGAATGGCTGGCTAACACCGTAGTGGTTAAGAAGAAGACGGGGAAGTGGTGTGTTTGCGTAGATTTTATAGACTTGAACAAAGTCTGCCCAAAGGACCTTTTCCCTATGCCTCGGATTGATTAGTTGGTGGACGCAACTGTAGGCCACCATCGAATGAGCTTTTTGGATGCCTTTCAAGGGTATCATCAAATACCTATAGCCTTGGACGACCAGGAAAGGACATCTTTTGTCACTCCTATAGGAAACTATCATTACAAAGTGATGCCCTTTAGTTTGAAGAATACTGAGGCTATCTACCAAAGGATGATGACTAGGATGTTTGAACCACAGTTAGGGAAAAACATTGAGATTTATATCGATGATATGGTAGTAAAAAGTAAGGAAGAGTCCGAGCATGTTAATGATCTCGGGAATATTTTTGATATCTTAAGGAAGCACAAACTACGACTTAACGCTTCCAAGTGTTCTTTTGGTGTCGGGTCAGACAAGTTTTTGGGCTACATAGTCACACATCGTGGAATTGAAGTCAATCCCGACCAGATTAAGGCGATCAACAACCTGCAACCACCTCGGAATCCAAAAGAGGTCCAGAAGCTTACAGGAATGACCTTTGCCCTGAACCGGTTCATCTCTCGATCAGCTGACAGGTGTAGACCTTTCTTTAAATTGTTAAACAAGTGGAAGGGGTTTGAATGGACCAATGAATGTGCCCAGGCTTTCCAGCAGTTGAAAGAATACCTTTCTCGGCCACCAATTATGTCAAGGCCTGAGGTGGACAAGGTTCTGTTTGCTTACCTTGTCATGGCCCCCCACGCAGTAAGTCTAGTTTTGATTCGTGTCGACTGTGGCGTGTAGAGACCAGTCTATTATATAAGCAAGTCATTACATGAAGCTGAGGTCCAGTACTTACCACTTGAAAAGGCCATTTTGGCGGTGGTGCATGGCACACGTAAGCTCCCCCATTATTTCCAATTACACACAATTGTTGTCTTAACTCAACTCTTACTCAGATCCCTACTTCGAAGCATCGACTACACAGGGAGAATTGCAAAGTGGGGCACGATCCTAGGGGCATTTGATATCAAATATATGCCTTGCAGCTCAGTCAAAGGTTAGGTCCTCGCTGATTTGGTAGCTGAGTTCGCTGAGACCCCATCAGAAGATAAATTAGAGGAGCAAAACATGAATGAAAAATCAGTTGGCACAATCCCCTTGCAAGAACCTTTGTCCTGGAAGGTTTACGTTGATGGTGCAGCTAATTAAAGAGGATTTGGAGTGGGGCTAGTCCTAGTATCCCCAGAAAGGATCACAATCGAGAAATCCTTAAGAATGGGATTCTCGGCTACAAACAATAAGGCCAAATACGAAGCTCTCTTGGTAAGGATGACCATGGTTCAGAAAATTGGTGGAAAAGTAATGGAGATATTCTCTGATTCAAGGCTGGTGGTAGACCAAGTCCAAGAGGAGTTGGAGGCAAGAGATCCTAGAATGTAGGAGTATTTGAGTCAGGTTAGACATTTGCAATCTGGATTTGAGTCTTTTGTTTTATCACAAGTTCTTAGAAGTAGGAATGCACATGCAAACTCTCTCACCACACTAGAAACTTCCTCGACACAGGGCTTACCCCGGGTAATCCTTGTGGAAAACTTATGTAAACCTTCTGAGGTGGGAAGGAATGTGGTTCATGTTCACCAAGTAAGGGTGGGGCCTAGTTGGATGGACTCTATTGCGCTATTCCTTAAAGAAGATATTTTGCCCAAGAATAAATCTGAGGCTGACATGGTGCAAAGAAAAACACCTCGGTTTTGGGTGTTCGAGGATCAGAAACTGTATTAGAGATCTTTTTCTGGCCTGTATCTATTGTGCATGCACCCTGAAGCAGTGGAACTACTCCTAGAAGAATTGCACGAAGGAATTTGTGGAAGCCACACGAGAGGCAGGTCTCTGTCTCACAAGGCCCTCACACAAGGCTACTGGTGGCCAAACATGCAAAGGGAAGCACAAGACTATGTAAAGAAGTGTGACCAATGCCAAAGATTTGCACTAAACATCCACCAACCTGGAGGAGTCCTTAATCCCTTAACCAGTCCTTGGCCTTTCGCTTAGTGGGGTTTGGATATTGTGGGGCCCTTCCCTAAGGCAGCAGGGAATAAGAGGTATTTGTTGGTCGGCACGGATTACTTCACTAAATGGGTCGAAGCTGAACCCTTGTTAAACATCAGGGACGTGGACGCCAAAAAATTTGTTTGGAAGAATATTGTCACTTGGTTTGGAATTCCTCATACCCTCATCTCGAAAAATGGGATTCAGATTGATAGTAAAACCTTTAGGAGGTACTGCTGCGATCTGGGAATAAAGAATAGGAATTCCACTCTGGCCTATCCACAAGGAAATGGGCAAGCCGAGGCTGTCAACAAGGTTATAGTGAATGGACTCAAAAAAAGACTAAACGACACAAAAGGAAAATTGGTATAAGAATTACCACACGTCCTTTGGACCTACCGAACTACACCTCATAGATTTACTAGAAAGACGCCTTTCTCAATGACCTATGGTGCCGAAACTGTCATTCCTTTGGAAACTGGGTTCCCCACACTTAGAACAAGTTCTTTCACTCCGGACGGTAACGATGGGCTATTGGAAAAGAGCCTAGATTTAATTGAAGAACAAAGAGAAAATGCTAGGGTCCAATTAGCTTATTATCAACACAAGCTCAAAAAAAAAAAATACGATGCTAACTTGAAGCTAGGGCCACTGGCACCTGGAGATTTGGTTCTAAGAAAAGTTATAGGGACTGCCAAGAACCCAACGTGGGGGAAGTTGGGACCTAACTGGGAGGGGCCCTATCGTATTACATCAGTGGCCTGGATTGGTGCATATTATCTCTTAGATCTAGAGGAAAGGGCCGTACCACGCCCTTGGAATGTATATAATCTAAGGAGATATTATTATTAATGGAGATTCTCTTCACCTTATTTTGGGTTTGTTATATTGCTTGTCATGTGTTCTGGACATCTATCTAAGTATCAAACTGAACATTGGCCATGCCTGGCTCCTTGGTCCACATGCCTTGGGAAAATTGATAACTTTATTCGTTATTCTAAGTATTAAACAGAACCTTAGCTATGCCTGGTTCCTCGGACCATCTGCTTTGGGAAAATTAATACTCCTTGGTATCTATCTAAGTATCAAACTAAACCTTGGCCATGCTTGGCTCTTCGGACCACATGCCTTGAGAAAATTGATAACTTTATTCATCATTCTAAGTATTAAACAGAATCTTAGCTATGCCTGGTTTCTTGGACCATATGTTTTAGGAAAATTAATACTCCTTGGCATCTATCTAAGTATCAAACTGAACCTTGGCCATGCATGGCTCCTCGGACCACATGCCTTGGGAAAATTGATAACTTTATTCGTTATTCTAAGTATTAAACAAAACCTTAGCTATGCCTAGTTCCTCGGACCATCTGCTTTGGGAAAATTCTCCTTAGCATCTATCTAAGTATCAAACTAAACATTGGCCATGCCTAGCTTTTCAGACCACATGCCTTGGGAAAATTAATAACTTTATTAATTATTCTAAGTATTAAACAGAACCTTTGCTAAGTCTGGTTCCTCGGACCATTTGCTTTGGATAAATTAATACTTAGAAATATTTTTCTGAGCATCAAACATGACCTTAGCTAAGTCTGGTTCCTCAGACCATCTGCCTTAGGAAAGTTAACACGTCTTGGCCATTACCTAAGTGTCTAAGCATGACATACTCTGGGTACAGTTACAATGGGTGACGGTAAGTGTCATTGCAAAAATGGTTTCAATTAGATGTTCATGAGCATCACTTAAAGCATTTGCAGGCATGCCCATGTCTGTATGAAAGTGGTTTGCCACTCAGGTCTTATAAAGTTGTTTTTAAGTAAGGCAAATTGTAACTTTAAAACCTATGCTCACGTCACAATGTTGTGTAAGTTTTTCAAAAAAGAATTAGGCATGGCCGAGGTGATTAACATAGCAGATTCAATTTGTTTTAATACTGATCATATTTTTGCGTAAGGTACGTGTTGTTACTTAGATGGATTGGTCACTAAAGATATATCCCATCACAACAAGCAAAGTTTAAAGTAGGGGCAACATAAAAACCAAAATCATTAGAAGAAAATTTGCAACTTCCATTAAGTTTAGGCCTCTAACAAAGGCAGCTAGATAACAAGAAAAAGATACAACTATTTTTTCATCTTTATTATAAGTTTTTCCTTTGCATATTTGGCAGGTTGGGTATCCGCTGCTGTGGGGGTACTTGAGCCTTATCCTTTGGGTCCATTTTTGGGGGTATGGGAAGAGTTGCCAACACCAGCTCTATGCTCTAGGAAGTTTCTTTTTCTTTAAGGAGATCCCCTGGAAAAGTTAGAGCTAAGTCAGTGCCTTGGACTGTGCTTTTGTTGGCATCCCCAGCTCTTGTAGTGTCCTCGGCCTGCTCCCCACCCTCAGAAGAAGTATTAGCTACAGGAGGGGCTCTGGGTGGACTTCCTTGGGCTTCAGTTGCTTTCGAGGGTGCTGGGTCGGCCTTAGAATCCGAAGAGCTCGCAAGGCATATGGCTGGCGGGTAGTAGACACTTTTTTCCCTCTTGAGCATGGAAGAGGCCTCAACCCCAGCCTGGTTGAGGGCTTCGTCCCATGTCAGGGTGCAGTAAGTTCTGCAAACAGCAAGGACCTCGGTATTAAGGGCGTCCTCAGTCTCGGCCACGCCTACGTCATAGCCATGCTGCTTTGCTTCTTTTTTGGCTTTCTTTACCTCCTCTTGAGCCTTCTCGGTGAGAACTCTGGCCTTCTCGACCTCTTCCAATTTCTTTTTTAGTGCAGCAATTTGAGTTTTGGAGGGGCCAAGTTGTCCTCAGCAGTACGTAGCAACAGCCATTGGCTTTCAGCTTGCTTTTCAACACTCTCTAGGGCTGCCACCGCATACTTCCCTTCTTTCTTCTCCTCCTGCAGCTTCTTCTTAAGCTCCTAGATGCTCTTCTCGGCCACGTGAAAGGCATCCACAGCAGCGTTGCGCCTCCCTTCCTCCTCCTTCATCTGTTGATGGCAGGAGTTAGCCATCTCCTCGGCTCGGAAATATGCTTGAATAGCCTGCCAAGGAAAGAAAGAAGAATTATAAGAGGAAAGTGAAGAGAATAAGTTAGAAAGAAAGGATGGGGACGAACCATAGCCAAATATCTTTTGAGATTGAGGAAAACCTCATGTCTCCTTATATCACGTAGCTTGGCCATGTCCTCGGGGAGTAGCAAGGCTTGCTTCACTGCGTCGGCCACGTAATTGGCTACTCCTCCTTGAAAATCGCAAATTGAGGCATTAGCAAAGAGAGGTTCCTCATTCAGCATTGGGGCAAGGAGCTAGGCTAGAGGCCCAACCTGGGGATCGTTCCTCTTCTCGGCACCCCTCTCGGTGCCCCTCTACCCCGTTTTGGCTTGTTTGGATGCCCTTTGAACCTCGTCCTCGCGGGGGGGAAGGATTTGTCCAGCTCCCATCACCTCCTTCCCTTTTGACTCTCTCTTCCTCTTTAGTTCTGTCGCTTGAGAGGGCAAGGCAGATGGAGGAGTGGGAAGCTTAGTCTGGGCAGCCTTCCCAAGTGCATCCCTCCCAAGTTGAGACTCTATTAAATCAAGCAAACTGGACTTTGGTCTGCGCTGTATCCCTATCTCGTCGATTATTGGTGAGAATGGAGGACCGAGATCAGGATTTGAAATTTCCAGGGACAAGACATGGTTGAAAATTTCAAACTCGTCCTCGGAATCAGCTACTTCTACCACTTTTTCTTCTTGTATGTTGGGGGGGTGAGACAAAATGGCCGCACTGGTTGTTTGTTGTAGTGACGAGGCCCTTACTTTTGGTATACCTTCAGGAATGGGGGTTGTGATTTCTACGCTCTCTACTTTTGGACCAGGAAGAAGGAAACCTGGCGTAGTTAGCTTATCCGGTGTAGGCGGGGGTCTCTGGCCCTTATGACACACTTAGGAGCTTGGAAGCTTGACGAGATCAACGTGTATCCTAGGATCAAGTGAGCCGCTCGTAATTGACCATCCAAATTCACAAACACCTCGGCCTTAAGGATTTTTTCTAGGCTATCCTTGTTGACCAGGTTGAAATTCGGTTCAGCAACGCGCTTGTCTGCAAATCCATCAGTGAAATAAAGTTTTATCAGATATAAAAATACAACAAATCAGAGAAAGGACTTATAAATGAGTACCCTAGACCTAGTACCCCACATGGTTCTCCCTCTCTCGTCAGGCAAGGGAGACCATCACTTCACTCCCCCGACAAGATCAGGAAGTCTTTGTTCAACCCCTTGTTGGATTTGGGGAGGCATTAAATGAGCCTAACCTCGGGATACCTTGATTTCAAGTAGTATCCTTGCCCTTTTAGACGGTGAAGGTTATAGACCCAATTGACATCGTGGTGGGTTAGACCGAAACCCATTTTTTCATTAAGGGCATCCATGGAGCCTAAAATCCTAAACATATTAGGGGCACACTGAGTAGGAGCCAACCTATGAGCTCTAAGGTAGTCCTTAGTGACTCCACCCATGGGGATTTTCATCCCTCTTTCTATGAAGGCAATCATCAGGATTACTACCTCCCCGACTTGCTTATCCTCGTGCCATTGACTCTCATCACAGTACCTAATTCCTACTCTTGGAGGGATGCTATAACGAGCCCTAAAGCTTTCTATCCCCTCCTCGGAATCTATTAAACTCTTAAATCTACCCATTTCTAGAAAAGGCTGGGAAAACTAAAGAGATTGAGAAAGGAAATTAGAATCGAGGAGAAAAAGAAAGAATGTGTAGAAAAGAGGAAGGTGTAGAAAATTAAAGAGTAAAAGTTCAAGAAGACTTACGGAAAGAATAAAGGTGTCCTCAGATGGGTCTTTAGTATTTGTAAGGGCTCAAGAAATTTGAAAAAGTGTGCAGGTTCAAGGTATGAGCGCTAGAACGAAATGAATGCTAAAGTGAGGAAAAAAGTTGATTTAATAGATATTTATACCAAGGAGAGAGTAGAGAGCGGGAAAGTTCCCGCTCAATTCCCAACGAAGCCCTCAACCTTACGATTCGCATCATGCCATAGAACGTGGGGGAGAAAGAGCAGCCAGAATTTAATAAGGACGTGCCTCGAATGCTGCAGCGCCAGGAGCGTGTCTTGGGCAGACAAAAGGGCGTCTTCATAAGCAGAGAAAGGACGAAATAGGCACGGAGCTAATTTAGAGACATCAAAATCCTCATTTCTTCCTGAGGAGCTAGAAAGGGGAATCTCGAGGGGTTATTGTAGAGCCCTTGGGCCTAGAAGTTCATTATTTATCCATATATTGGGCATGTGGCTCAAGCCGAGAACGGGGATCTGCCTGAGGAGGAGAAGTCTTCGTCAAAGGAGATTGTGCTGATAAATAAGATTTGGTCATAATAGTTTCGGAAAGTGTGTCAAGGATGAAAACTTCCTTGGCCGGACTTGGCCGAGGTCCTGGAAGGGGTTATTGTAAGGCCCTTGGGCCTAGAAGTTCATTATTTATCCATATATTGGGCATGTGGCTCAAGCCGAGAACGGGGATCTGCCCAAGGAGGAGAAGTCTTCGTCAAAGGAGATTGCGCTGATAAATAAGGTTTGGTCATAATAGCTCCGGAAAGTGTGCCGAGGATGAAAACTTCCTCGGCCGGACTTGGCCGAGGTCTTGGAAGATGGTGTGACAGCAAGGATGACAACCCCTGAAATTTAGTTGGGGCGGACAAGCATTGCAGAAATATAAGATAAGGATGAGCCCCAAAATATCTAGGGAGAAAGTTGCTATCTCCGCATTGAATGCATTGCAGCTAATCCCCTGACCGCATTAATGTAGAAGTGATACCTGAACAGTGTATTTCAGCCTTACAGCTACTACATGAGAACTTATGGGAAGTGCTGATGGGACAAGTATCAGGCCTAACCATCTAGCATACAGGTGGAAGGTGGAGATGAAAAGGAGAGAGGGTATAAAAGAAGAAGGAGGAAACAAGATTAGAGGATCAAAAAATTGAGAAAAGAAATACTGTAGCAATCCACAATCAAACTTGTAACGTTATCTAAGAGCATTATATAAGAACCATTGTCCTCAGATTTCGCCGAGGACGTTCTTTCTTCATTTTACAGTTGTCCATTTTTATCTTTTTGTCATCAAACCTATCTAGCTCGTTGTTTGACCAACTAAACCCCAGTTTCCCAACCCATTCCTCTACAAATTCATTGTTTTGGGCTTCTTAGGCCTAAGTCCACCCACGTGTTGGGCTAGGAACTCAAATCGGGTCCTTACAATTATTATTATTTGTAATTAGAGCTACACAGGAAACTTCAAATGAGAAAAGAAAGAAAATTAGGTAAGTGAAAAAAGAAAAAGATAAAAAGAGTAATATTGGTCAAAAATGTAAACAGCTTTAACAAGTTTAGTTTGGCGGCATTTATTTGTTTAAAGTGTGAGGAGTTGTTTTTGTAACACCACAAAATCTCACAATATTTTTACAATAAATTGAGGTGTTTGTACATCATTGGTCAGAATAAAATAAAATAAATTATTTTGAGATTCATCTCAACTAAAAACAAGAGTATTGTGAAAATATTGTGAGATTTTATTGTGTCTCTAGACTTTCTCAATTGGAAGATATGCTATTTTATTATTTATTTCATGTCATGCATAGTTTGTTAATTGTTTAGGGAAACTGTTTCTTTGTTTTTCTATTCTATGCCAAGAGCTAACTCACTTTACATGAGCATATATATATATATATATATAGTAGACTTTTTCGAAGGAGTCAGGTGCCCCCCCTTGGCCCCCCTTTAGCTCCGCCCCTACCCACAATGAATGTGAGAAGAAGGAGTTAGCATCATTCTCTGTACTCTGGAAGTACCTAAATATTACTCCTTGGGACACTATCAGAAATAATGTATTAATTCTTCTATTGTAGGCAATTTTTTTATTTTTTATTTTGATGATTAAAACTTTTAAGTGCAAGTATTATTTTTTTTACTTTATCTCCCCAAGGGAAATCCGAGGATTCCAATCATGTAATTCCCATTTTATAAGATATGATCCCAAACATATTGTATTAGGATTACTTTTATACTGCCTTTTGGACTTTACATAAAGAGTTTGAAAAAAAAAAATCTTAGAATTTTCGAACTGATGTGATTTAAATTTAAATTTAAATTTTCATTATTGGGATAAATATGCGTTAAAGAAATTATTATAGTAGTTAAAAAAAAATTACGTTAATGGCACCATGGTGTATCGTGACGTTGAAGGTGGTGTATGGGTGTGCATGGATCAGGTTGATGGGTTTTTTCAACCCAACCCACCATGGTGGGTTAAAAAAAATCTAACATAATCCACATAGATTGGGCTGGATCGGGTAAGACCAATGGATTAGTCAATTTTTTTTAAAAAAAATTACTATTGCTATTATTAAATTGAGCATTAGAACAACACTATCAAAAATAAGAGCAAATTTATAACCAAATAATCCTAAGCATAACACCAAAACAATACAAACTATATGAGAAGAACTTAGGGTTGGATTTTATTTAGAAAGAGAGGCAAAAAAGTAAATAACAAGATTGTATAATATATTATTAAATATATTTTTAAAATTAAATGTATATTAAATATAGGTGGGTTAGGTTTGATTAGACGGATTTGTGAATCTTATGATCCAAACCCAACCTGATCCATTGGGAAAAAAAAAAAAAAGTTTCATAACCCAACCTAATCCACCAACCCCTAAAAACCGACCATGTTGGATCAGATTGATTTTAACAAATTGGTGGATTGGCTACACATCCCTAACAATGATATTGTAGTGGTGGCAACAAAAATGGCAATGATAACAATAAGGGTAAAATACAATAACCTACCCTAAGGTTTGGGATAATTCCAAAAACATCCAAAACTTCTTTAAAATGTCCAATTGGTCCTTTAAACATTAACGATGTGTAAGGCCATGTGTGCATTCTCTCCCAGTGCAAAGCTCTTTGGGATTTTTAAAGGAAGACTACAAAGATAGCAAACAAGTGGCACATTAACACTACACCATTTCATGTTTCATCAACACCATACCAACGATTTTCTTAGATTTTTTCTTAAAATGAAATTATTAATTGTAGGGGTGATAGGCGCAGGAATGCATATCCATATATATATTGGGCCAGGGGTCTAATCCGAGGACATTAAGTAGTCCAAGGATGGGTGAACACTTCCCTAAGAATCTGTGTTGGTAAGTAAAGAGGTGAGGTCTAATCGTGACCATCCGAGAAGGTTGTCCGAGGAGGAATACTTCCTCAGCTGAGCAAAGTCGAGGTCAGAAGGTGTGGTCTGACACTAGGAGCAACGTTTCGGACGATTCCACTAATGAGGATAAGTATCCAAAAGGAATAGAACAGAGGGAGGCCATAAAATATCTCAAGAGAAAGCTGCTACCACTGCATTAAATGCTCTACAACTAACTTTCTAGCTGCATTAATGTGGAGAAGACCCCTGAACAGTGCTGCATTGGCTACCCCAATTCATAGAGAGCCTGAGAGGGTGTTCGATGGGATAAGCACTCAAGTAGTAACTTAGATGATCAACAAGTGGAGGACCAAGATCATCTAAAGGGAAATATATAATGTAAGAGACCCTCCATGGAGAAGGGATCAAAAAGGGGAGAGAGAAACACTGTAGCAATCAAGAACTGAATTTGTAATTAAACTTGAGAAGCAATATATAAGAATTGATCTCCTTGGACTGTGTCGAGGATAGTTTTCTTTAGATTAAACTGGTCTATCTACATTTTCTTGTCATCTGGATCCAATCTATTGGTTGTCTAACTCATTAAAGCCCAATTTTCCAACCCACTCTCTACAAATTTATTGTATTGGGCTTTTTGAGCCTAAGTCCATCCACCTTTTGGGCTAGTGAACCAAATCTGGTCCTTACATTAATAATTTTGTGTTTGGTAGCCAAGAAAATCCAAAGAAAAAGTCACATAGATCTTCCCCATCCTGTGTTTGGCAGCCAAGAAAATTTAAAGTAAAACCCATAAATCTTCTTCATTCCTAATTTAGTAGCCAAAAAAATCAAAAGGAAGAGCCATATAAAGTCTTTAGATGCCTTTACTCAATGTTTGGCTGCTGAGAAAACCAAAAGGAAAAACTTCATCTCCTTCACAAAGAAACCAATGAAAACCCGAATGACCTTAACCCAATCACATCAACCAAGATCCAAAATTCCACCCCAATATTGCTGTTAAAGCCAAATCTAGTCATCCTATCGAAAACTACTAACCCACTGGCCAATATTGATGGATTTCCATCAACAAAATAGAGAGATGGGAGAAAGAAGATCCATAAGGGTAAGATTTGGCTAGGCAAAGGAAAAGAAAATAGAAAGAGAAAGAGAGAATCAAGTGAGAAATAAAGGAAGAAGAAAAGAAACAAGGGATAGAGAGAGGGCCAGGTGTGTGGAGGTGTGGTGTTGACTATTGAGGATAAGAAGAAAGAAAGGAGAAAAGATATAAAAGAAAAAGTTTGGGTCTAAAGAGTGCACAAACGATGTAACATGCCGTTTGTCTTCAAGGACCAAATTGGTTATTTTTAAGAAGTTTTGGATGTGCTTGACATTACCCTAAACCTCAAGGTAGGTTAGTGTATTCTACCCTAACAATGATGACGATAACAACATTAACGGTGCAGTGGTAGTAGCATTGGTGATACTATGAAGAGTAGTAATCTTGGAAGAATTTGCAAACGACATATTCTCTCATGGAATTTGAATACTTAAAAACCCCAAATTCAAAAGCCCTTTAAAAATTTGAATGCCTTTCTTGTTAAGTCAAACAACTAAAATCAAAATTTGAGATTTACAAATTATAACTTAGGAAGTAAAAATTCAACTCAAATATCTTTATCCAAACACAACATAAATATTGAGAAAATCCATCTATTGTATAAAAGGGGTGATTCTTCAAAGATTTTTGAATTATGGGTGGTTGGTAGGTAATTGACTTATCATTCTTATCTAGTTGGATAGGTGAATGAGTAATGCTAAGGACACAAAATTTTTCATAAATTTTATTTTTTCACAATTTATTAAAGTGATAAGTTGTAATTGAAGTAACATCATTTTCAAATAGGCCTATCACGAATCATTGATTCAACATTTTGAAATAAAATTGTGAATTTATTTGTGTCACATGTATTGGTAGGTGAATTTTTTAGATGATATTTGTAGGTGAATTTATCCAAGAAAAAAAAAATGGTAATTCACTAATGCGATTTTTAAAGAACAAAGTTAACAAAGATAGCTGCATAGCCAGCACATTGTCCAATTCAGTCATACATTTTCTTCTCCTTGCCAAAAAATTGAATCCATTTGCCAAACTAAATACTGTCCCAAAAGTGGTGCTAATTGCACGTGTATCACCACATACATGTGAACTACATACTACATGCTACATGTTCCACATTTCGCTTTGAAACCACTAATTCTACACAGCCACAGACGTCGGTTTCAAAAATTGTTGCGCATTTTAAAGAGTTTTTGAGACCACAACGGGAATTCTTTATTTAAAACCGCGGCTGTATCGTACACTGTAGATATTCTCTACTCGCGTAAATTTTCGGTATCAGCCAAAAACATTTTAAAAACCGCGCCCACAAATGGCGACTACTTCAGTCTCACCTCTCTCTACATTCCGCCATCGCAGTCCAATTATATCCACACCAAACCCATTTCTCTCTCTCTCCCCAATAATCAAAACCAGCAAAATCTCAGCCGTCCACGTCAGCACCACCACCACCACCACCACCACAATGCCCAGTAGTGACCTTCCCGAAGCTCAGGCTCATCCGTCGCTGGAAATCATCGGCGGAGCAAGCGAGTCAATCCTCCCAGTTCTCAACGCGACCCTGACCCGAAATCGGTACAACCCGTTTCCTTTCTTCGGGTGGAATCGCCACGTGGAGACCATCTACGCCTCCTTCTTCCGGACCCGCCCTGACGTCAGACTCCGCCGTGAGTGCCTCCGTACCAAAGATAACGGCTCCGTCGCCCTCGATTGGGTCTCCGGTGACGACCGTCAGCTGCCACCCGATTCTCCGCTACTCATTTTGCTGGTTCGTCGTCTCTTACCTCTAGTAATTGTAACACTTACGACTTCACGTATAGATTAATTACGTAGCGTACAAGTCACTCATTCAATTCAATCTATATGCTTTTTGCATAATTCATGGACTGAAACAGTAGTTTGGCATTTAATTATGTTGTTATTATTATTTATAATTCGGTTGTTGGGGAGGAGAGATTTTAAGTGCTAATTTTGCTCTTGGTTATAAGAATTATTTATTGTATAATTTTTCTAACTTAAAAAAAAAAAAAAAGAGTTACTATATAATTCCTGTGACCAATTCAAAAAATGTGAATATATATTTGAGCATGGTTAATCACACGCCAGTGTGTGTGCGCGCATCAGCTGAAATCATGGGTTCAAAACACGAACTATTTCAGTTAAATTGTAAAATTGTGCAAGATTTCACCAAATTAAAATTTATAACTGAAATCATATTTTGAACACGCCATTTCCAAGTGTTGTGTGTACCGTGTGTGCACTTCATGGTGTGCGATAACAATTTCTGTATATATTTTAGTGGTTTGAATGGATGGATGGTGGTTACAGCCAGGTTTAACGGGAGGGAGCGGGGACTCGTACGTGAGGCACATGTTGGTTAGAGCGAGAAGCAAAGGTTGGCGTGTGGTGGTGTTCAATAGCCGAGGTTGTGGGGATAGCCCTGTCACCACTCCTCAGGTAGTACTCCTTAGCACTTGACTCTCAGCTTGATTGATTATACATTTTGAATTCTGAGAGGCTTTAAGTTCTAACAAAGTATAATGTGGTTAGTTAACTTATTATCACCTCTGATGGTGCAGTTCTATTCAGCTTCGTTTATAGGAGACATGCATGAGGTGGTGGAGCATGTTTCTTCTAGGTACCCAAAAGCTAATTTATATGCTGTTGGTTGGTCTCTTGGGGCCAACATTCTTGTTCGTTATTTGGGTCAGGTAGGATAACCTCATAATCCATATACATTGTGTATAGCTGACTTTTTTTTAATTATTTTATATTCTTGTAAAATCATTCTTGTTTGTTATTTGAGTTTTTTTTTTTACCTATCAAAAAAAAAAAAAGATTTTATATTCTTGTATAAAGTTTCGTGCTTTCTTTGACTCTCTCTCTCTATTTTATTCTGTGATTTTTGACTTGAAGAGATATGTAGATTTGGTCTTAATTTTGCATAATGCTACCTTGTGAGTTGTGAGTCAAAGATTGAATATGGTGATAAATTCTGATTGGTTTGATTACCATTTGTTTTCTGCTCCACTCAACTCATCATCATTGCCTTAAAATCCAAACAACTATGTGAAATACAAAAATCATTTTTCTCCATTATGCTCTAACTAAGGCTGTATTCTCCATTAAATCATAGGCCAACCTGTCTTTTCCTCTCTGCACTGATTTTTTCCTCTTTTCCTTGTACTGCATTTGACTTGTTCTCTGTCCACTATTTGAAACCTATCCCCTTCATTGATATTACTCCATTGTATGTTTAACAAATGCCACTTATCTGTTCTTAGTCAAATGCTGTTCAATTTGGAGGCTCAAAAGGACAAGGGAAAAGCCAATTAGGAGTTTCGGGTAGTAGAAAACCATTTCACAAAGAATATTGTAAACTAGATAAGAAATCTGATGTCATATTTCTGGTTGGTCTGGTTGTAAGGAGTCACTCCTGGAATGGATTGTTCTTTGCTTGCTTCTTTCCACTTTACTGTATATCTGCTTCAGTTTCATTTATATAGTTTTTTTTTTTATTTGTTATGTGTTACTTGCAGGAATCTCATAGTTCCCCTCTTTCTGGAGCTGTGTCACTGTGTAATCCTTTCAATTTGGTCATTGCAGATGAGGACTTCCATAAGGGCTTTAACAATGTCTATGACAAAGCTCTTGCTAAATCTCTCTGCAATATTTTCAAGAAGTAATGCATTGTTATATTGATTTTCTGTTCTTGCTACTTATTTATGTTTGGAGTTGTTTCTATCTTTGTAGAAAGTGTCACCTGAAATCTTTTGTTTTTGC
Organism: Quercus robur; assembly: GCF_932294415.1. Taxonomy (NCBI): domain Eukaryota; kingdom Viridiplantae; phylum Streptophyta; class Magnoliopsida; order Fagales; family Fagaceae; genus Quercus; species Quercus robur. The sequence goes on along the minus strand of NC_065535.1, from coordinate 29,127,118 downwards.
AGTCATGCTCTTCTCTTTGAAGACATAGGTGGTGAATACAATATCCCATTGGCTGCCAATGCAAAGTCTGTTAGGGATTTTGATCAAGGACTGACCCGTGGTATGTGTTTCTTGAACTTGAGAGTGGAATTTTGTTTATGGATATAATGGTATGTCATGGTCTTACAACACCTTTTAAAACTTCACAGTTTCATTTGGTTTCAAGTCAGTGGATGACTACTACTCCAATTCTAGTAGTTCAGACACAATAATGCATGTTCGCATACCTTTGCTTTGCATTCAGGTAATTTCTTTACGACTTATACACTTCTAAAAATATGTTTCCTGAACCCCATGTCTAACAATGTCGAACTGTATGAGCACACATTTTTTCAGTTCAGACTTTGGTCATCTTTGGTGTACAGACACACACACACACATACATAGGTAAAATGGTAAATACATAAATCGTGCACCCACATGATATTCCACCAATGGCCTCACCCTCTATGTTTTGAACTGTTTGTGCTTACCTATAATAATGGATTTCTGAGGCATGAGTTATAGAGAAATTTAAGAATCGTGTTGAGTGAAATTCTGCATGTGCTATAGATTTACATGTTCAGTGGTGTGCAGGCAGCAAATGATCCAATTGCTCCATCCAGAGGAATCCCTCGTGAAGATATCAAGGTTTGTGGCTTGCTCCTTAGTCTCTTAAGCCATATACTAATTTGATTCCCTTATATACCAAATTATGTTTTTCTCTCAAGCCACAATTGTTCCTTCTTCCTAAGATGGCGAACTGCTATTGTCAAATTTATCAACTTAACTATACAAAGGCTTTTCCTTTTTTTCCTTTTTGTTTTTTGATTGGTAAATTACATATGCTCCTAGTGGGCCTTGAACCCAAGATCTCACCCTCACACATTTCTCTTACAAGTGGAGGACATGCCATTTGAGCCATAGCTCATTGGCCACAAAGCCTTTACCTTATGACTTAAGTTCTCCTACAAAATCTTGTTTTCCTAGCTTTGTGCGTTCATGTAAGGACTTATTTTATTCAAATATCTGTTAGAAAAGTTACTTTTATTCTTAATACTAAGTAGCCCCTAGGTCCTGTTTCCAGCCACAATATTTCATAATCGTAGAAGTAGTTTAATCATCTTTTTGTTGATCAGCTGGGAATTCAATCAAAATCTCCAGGTTTTGAGATTTTAATCACTTTAAAGCTTGTAGTTTAGATAATTTGCCGCAAGTCTTTGTCCAGATCAACTTGACCATTATACATCTCATCTGGATTACAAAATTTAATATAAGCCAATTTGTTTTGTTCTTCCATGTACTTCCTACTTCCTACCATCTCAAAACTAGATTATAAGATCCAAAAAACTTAATAAGATATTGCCAAATTATTGTTTATACTTGCTGGGATTTGTTTGTTTTGTAAATAACTTGTGAATATTTTGGTGATTTCCTGACTCGGTAATATTTGGGAACCTCCTCTCCCTATTCCTGAAACTTCGAAAAGAACTTTTAAACAATTTGACATGGACAAGCTCCGTTTCCTAGGAATAAACATTCAAAAGCACTCAAAGCTTGTATTGCATACCAAGTATTCAATTTGTTATCCCACAGTAATCTTCCATCCCTTGTAAATGTCAGTCTGCTTGATTCGTTACTCCGGGAACACAATATTTAAAAATCTGAGAAAACAACTTTTGTTTGTGGAGAATAACCTTGAAGGGCTTATTGACTTACAAGAAGTGATAAAAATGGCCATGGAGAACTTGATAAGGCTCCTATATGATATTTAGCCTGCCCCGTGTGGTTAAGATTTAGAGGAGGAAAAGGAAGAAACAAGGCTGGTGTTTTGTGGGCTGTTTTTGATTTAGTGTAACTATTTAAAGTTTGCTGCATTTGAAGTTCCCCTTGCCACATGGTTAAGTTATTTAAAAATGGGAAAATAGAAAAGAAAAACAGAAAAAATAGACTTATGCTGGGTTCGAATTGTCACCTGTAAAATTAAGGACTGTCACCTTGTTAATTGCTATATACAATGATTCTTTCCGGATTAATTCTTTTGGAAAGTTCTACATAAAAGATATTTCACTTGATCACATGAACCTAACCAGGTTTGAGTTTCCTGTTACTGCCGCTTAAAATAATTCGATTTTTTTTTGGGATTTTTTTCTCCTGTTTATGTTTCCTATTTTTACCTTATTTATTATCTCCATTGCTGTTGTTGTAGGAAAATCCGAACTGTTTGTTGATAGTGACACCCAAAGGTGGCCATCTAGGGTGGGTTGCTGGCGTTGATGCTCCACGTGGGGCTCCCTGGACTGATCCTGTTGTTATGGACTACCTTGAGCATCTAGAGAGAGGAGCATTAAAAGGCATTACATCTTGTAGTAATACTGTAGAAGTGGAGCAATGTACAGAGGGCTCGTACAGCCTAAAAGTTTAGATGGCAGATGCTTAGCATTCTTTGCATATTTATAAAATATATTCATTTAGAGATCATCCTTTCATAGTTGTTTACAACAAGTTTAATGAATAAGCTAATGTCATAAAATTCTTTCCAGTTGTGTACTGTAACTGGAGCCTAGCATACCCAAACATCATTGGATCATATTTTGAAAATGTTGAATAAAATGAAACAAATAAAGTATAGAGATCATTGATTGCGATCTAGCATACCCAAACATCATTGATCGCGATCTCGCCTTCGCGAGATCGCATGATTTTTTTTCTGGGTTGTGGTTTGTGTTTTTCTGGATTTGTGTTTTCCTTCTTCTTTTCCAAACACCAGAAAATATTTTCCGGAAAATTTTTTGAAATGCAACCAAACACATAGAAATATTTTCCTTTTCCGGAAATTAGCATTTCCGAAAAATATGTATTTTCCGGAAAACGTTTTACAGCAACTGCTAATTTCCGGAAAATATGTATTTTCCAAAAAACGTTTTACAGCAACCAAACACAGCCAAAAATACAAAGAAACAAAAGTAGCATTATTGCAAGCAGCATACTAGCTATAAGCTAATCCAAGTTACCAAGGATAAGACAACTCTCCTTAGTATGCTTGGAAAGAAGTATTAAATCATTTGGGACATGTTTGGCACCAATATCGATGGCATTTTGACAACAACCATTACATCATGAACATCAGTGTAAACCTATATTCGTAGGATCCCATATAAACATATCCATTTAGGATCCCGGATACATATAAGCAAAAGCAACTGCACGTTTCTTCCTATTCACCTAATTAATACAAAATATTTGTAGGTGCAAGTGATAATATCTTTAAGAAAAAAAAAGTAATAAAATATTCATTTATTATGTTGCACAAGTGGTACGATATGAATCACACTCTTTGTCATATCCGTTGGTAATTTATTTATTAAAAATTATAGTGCCATTGGTATTTTCCTAATTTAAATCTTGAAAAACAAGTTAAAAAATCACAATAAAAAAATCTATATAAAATTTAAAGAATTATTAATAAAATAACAAGAATTTACCAATTTTGGTTTAATTTTTTTTTTTTTTTTTTGGAGTTAAACTTATATGATATTTCTTATAAGTAAATATTGTTTAACTAAACTCAAATTGTTTATTAAACAAAAAACACCATAAACCCAAATTATCCAAAAATTTGGCGCGAAATTGAATAAATTTTATATTTTTATTTTTGCGTTAAAGGCGGCAAAAGTGTTTCTTATAAGTTCACAATGCCTAAACTACCCTCTAATTAAGTATTTGCTTTACTAAATTATGAAACAAACCCACCCCATGTCTATACTCTATACTCTCTCAAAGACTCAACACCAGTAGTCTCTTCTTATTTTGGCGCCGCTATCGTGAATGAATCCTTGCCTTCATATAATCTCAGGTAACCATTTCTTTCTTTTCTTGTAAATTGGGTTTGATGCTTAGTTTATTTACGTGATACACGTGGCTTCAATAATTGTTCGTTCGTGCTCTCTAGTGTCGTGTGTGTGCCGTTAATTAGTTTGTGAGGTAGCTCTCTATTTGTTCTGTGCTCTGTGGAAATTTTTATTTGGTTTGATTTTGTTGATTTAAGTTACCGTTCATAATCATTGTATTTGTGGGAGAGAGTTATTTGGCTGTATTGGAGTGAATTGGTTTATGTGGGAGTGCGAGTGAAAAATTTCTTCGTCCTCGCGGCCTTTGGATGTAGGCTATTGCCGAGCCACGTAAATTCTTGGTAATCTCATTTGTGTGATTGTGTCTATTTTTCTTTTGGGTTTTCTTCTTTTATTTGTTTGGAGATTTGATTATTGGGAAGAATTATGACGAGTGAGTTCTGTGACTCCTCTACAAAACCTTTCGCAGTTAGGACCGTGGTTTCTAATGCCAAATTTGAATTAGAGAAATTTGATGGAACAAAAAATTTCGGCATGTGGCTATGCAAAGTTATGGATGTATTGGTTCAACAAGAGTTGGATATTGCTTTGAAAGACAAGCCTGAAGGGATGTCAGATAAATATTGGGAAAAGATCAATCGACAAGCTTGCAGCAACATCCGCTTGTATTTGGCTGAGGATTAGAAGTATTTTGTTATGAGGGAGATGAAGGCTAAAGAGTTGTGGAAGAAATTGGAGGACCAGTACAAGACCAAGAGTGTGAGGAAGCGGCAGTATTTGAAGATGAAGCTCTTCCGTTTCCAGTACCGCAGAGATATTTCTATGTCTGAGCACTTGAATAATTATAACAAAATACTTACTGATTTGCAAAACTTAGATGTTGATATTAGTGATGAGGATAAAGCTTTCTTTCTCTTGAACTCACTGCCGGATACTTATGATAATCTGATTACTACATTGCTGTATGGAAAGGATGAGATTAAATTTGATGATGTGACCAATGCTTTGGCTAATAATGAGTATAATAAGAAAGCTAAGCAGGGCCATAGGGATGCATTTAGAGGCATGTCTAATAATAAGAAAGTTGGGAAAGATGAGTGTGCCTATTGTCACAATAAGGGGCATTGGAAGAAAGATTGTCCTCTTTTGAGGAATAAGGACAAGAAGGATTCCAATGCAAATGTATTATTGTAGTACGTAGTAGTGATGAGGATTCTGATTTTGCATCGATTGGTTCATCATTTGTTTTCCATTCAAATGAGTGGACTATGGATTCTGCTTGTACCTTTCATGTCTCCCAATAGGGAATTGTTTTACAACCTTGACGAGTTAGAATGTGGTTCAGTTTTCATGGGTAATGATCAAACTTGTGAGATTTTGGGGATGGGTAAAATCAAGTTGAAGTTGCATGATGGAATAGTTTGTTTTTTGAATGAAGTTTGATATGTACCAGACTTGAAGAAGAATCTCATCTCAGTTGGTTTTTAGAATCCAAGGGTTTCAATATTATTATTGGGAATGGAACTTTGAAGGTATTATATGGTTCTTTGGTAGTGATGATGGGCACATGTCAAAGGAACATGACTTTCGTCAAAGGGAGTAAAGTCATAGGTGGAGTAACCACAGTTTTTGATATAATTGGGGAGGTTGATTCGTATACTTCTTGACTTTTGGGACATGCTGGTGAGAATGATTTGCATGGGCTTGGGAAGCAAGACTTGTTAAAGGGTATCAACACCTACAAATTAGAATTTCATGAGCATTGTATTTTGGAGAGCAAACTAAAGTCAAGGTTGGCATAGGAGTTCGTCAAACAATAGGAATGCTTGACTATGTGCACACAAATGGGTGGGGGCTTGCTAGAAAAGCATCATGTTGTTAGTTTCGTTGGGATTGCAAATAATCCAATTGGCATGATGACTAATCCAGTTCCATTGCACAAGTTGAAGCATTGCTTGGACTTGATTGGTGTTTATGATTTGAATTAGCCTTTAGGGGTTTTGTAGGAGGTGATGGAGGAGTTTCGTGTCGGAGATATCTTGGGGTGATTCGGCACCATCTTCACAGGCATTTGGTGCCTATTAGAACATTTGGAGGTAGCTTTGGGTGATTTTAACTTTGCTTTTGGTTGAGCTCTAATTTGGTCTCGGCAATTGAGACATTTGTGTCTTGTTAGAAGTTTTGCCTAGGTGGAGAGAAATTTGATTAAATTTGGTGGCCTGCAAATTTTGTTTGTGATGCTTGATCGAATTAAAGCCAAGGTGGAGATTTGTTAACATGTGGCTTGAATGATTGTTTGTCTTCCTGTGCATGACTATAGCATTGTTGTGTTTTGCTCTTTTTGAAGAGAAAGCTGTGTCACACCTTTGGTTTTTGGTTTGTGCTCTTTAGTTTGGTGTGTCGTAAATTAGCTTGTGAGGTAGCTCTCTATTTGGTTTGTGCTTTGTGGCAGTTTGTATTTGTCTTGGTTTGTTGATTTAGTTAGAGGGAAAACTCTATAAGGGTGCTATGCAGAAAATTTAATGTAGAGAAAAATTACTCTTTGTATTAGGTGCAGCCCCTAATCTTTTTAATTGTGAGAGAGTTATTTGGGTGTATTGGGGTTTTGGGTTATGTGAGAGTGCCTTTACATCATCTTTGTATTCTCCAAATTTGTTAGTGAAAATTTCCTTTGTTGTCACCCATGGACATAGGCTATTGCTGAACTGCATAAATTGTTGTTGTTCTTGACGTAGGACAACCACACTATTTCAATGGAACAAGTAAACCACAAAATAAACTCTAGGAGTTAGCACCTCAGCACCAAGCAAAAACTGAAACACACGTTTGTTTTTTTTTTTTAATTCTCAAAAATTGTCTTACAATAATTAGAAAAAGTGATTAAATAGCTAACAATAAAAATGCATAAAAAAACCCTAATTATTAAATGCTCAGGCTTGCTTAGTCTCAAGCCCAATAACTAATAGGCTCCATCCATAAGGCCACAGGTTGGGCCGTCTTCTTTTTGCTCTTCCTCCTATACGTGTGTGTAATTGGTGGCTTGTACCTCGTGTCCGCACCAACTCCCTCCGGGTGAGAAGAACTCGACCCCGTCGAGTGGAAATCTAAAGAGCTTTGATAATACTCCAACAAGTCAGGATCCAGTCGCTGTAGCTCATCTCGAGTAATCCATGTGCAATCAGAATCTGGTCGCCCTTGCCACCGGTCCATACAACACAATCGTGGACAACCACTTGAAAGCAAAACCACCAAAAGAGCAAGCTAGCTAAAGATGATAGTACCTTTCAAGTTTTTGCCCCAGAGATCTTGAACAAGCCCAAACCAGCCCCTGCAATCCGTATATTCCTGCAAGCCCCACATGAGTTTTTCACCCCCAAGCCAATAGAGAAGCCAGTAGTGCCTCCCAAGCCGGTGACCACCTTCCTTGCCCGCCTTTGATCACAGAACCCACAACCCACAAACCACAAAAAAAAAAAAGAAAAAAAAAAGAAGGAAAGGTGACCCACGCAAGCCCACCAGCCGCCGAAACCCATAGATCAACACTTAGCTGCTACTGGCCCATCAGCCACTTGCCGCCGACGCCATCACCGCCGCTGAGGACATCGACTACCGCTGAGGACATCGACCACCTCCATGTCTCGCCGCCGCTATCTTCCTTGTCAATGTTGGCACCCCTATCGTCGCACCGCCATAGTCGCCGGTCCCTAGCATCGCAAGTCCATCGCCAGTCTCTTTTAGTTTCTGTGGTCTTTCTTTTTAGTCCGTGGTTTGAGTTCCTTTTAGAGTCTGTACTTTGAGTTTCTTTTAAGTCCATGTTTGTAGTTTCTTTTAAGTCCGTTTGAATTTCTTTTAAGTTCGTGTCTGTAGTGTCTTAAAGCAGCAGTGTATTTTATTATTTTTGCAAAAAAAATTAAAAATTAAAAAAAAAAAATCAAAGGGAAAGAAAAGAAAGAAAGTATTGTTACTGTGACAGCCCATTGCATGTATTTGGCCTTTAAATTGTTCATCCACAGGTACACTTGTCCAAGTAAGATCCATTCACTTGAGGACCCAAGCCCGTGACTATCTAGTGCAATAAGTTGGCCACTGACTAGGGTACAACTCTTACTCTCTTTTTGGTGGGTTCAATTTTGTCTCATTGAAAGATATTATCTTTATATTTTTTATGTGCATATCCCACTATACCCCACTGGCCTACCCATTTTGTGCTCAAGTTAGTTATTTTATTATTTGTGCTTTCTTTTAGTACACATTCTAAAATTCCAAAAAAAAAAAAAAACCAATTTCTTTGAAATATCTGATTCTCATTATTAATTGTGGAGCTTATTGGAAATTGACTTTTATTTGGGCTATCTCTCAATATTGTGAACACTGTCACTACTTGACTACAATTTATTCCTTTGATTCATTTATAATCTCTACATGTACTCTTGCTTGACCTTAATTTTACATTAAGAATTGGTTACTTGAACTTTTGTGAATTTCAATTGCATTCATAAATATAGTGTGCATGCATGTAGTGGTCGCATCATGTCAAACTCTGAACATCAATTCACTTCCGAGCCTAGGCCCTCCTTAGAGCAAACCATAGAAGACCTAGCAAAAAGTGTCCATAATTTACTGGATAGGGTTGAGCGAATTGAAGCATCTCAAAGAGAGAATATTAACCATGAAGGAGATAATATGCTTAGGCAAAATAACCATAGTTACTTTAATAGGGCTCCAAACTTTGAACATGATCACTATAATCATAATGGCCCTAGGGATTATGATGATAGGATTTTCAAGGAAAAGATAGAAGTACCCACCTTTGATGGCTACCTAGACCCATGGGTTTTCACTGATTGGTTGCGTCAGATGGAGAAATTCTTTGACTACTACCATCGGGCTGAGAATAAGAAAGTGAGGTATGCTAGGATGAAGTTAATTGGAAGAGCTGACTTTTTCTAGGAAGACATTGAAGATACCCTTAGGCGACGGCATGAGCCCCCCATTACTGATTGGCTTGAGATAAAGGATGCACTCTCAAGGAATTATCTTCCTCCAACTTATAAGAGCTCTCTCCTTGAGGAATGAGATTGCCTAAAGCAAGGCACTGCTCTTGTGGCTGAATATATAAAGAAGTTCAAGAGGCGAATTCGAATTGTCGAGAAAGAGGTTGTCACACTCAATAGGTTCAAGAAAGGTTTAAATGCTAACTTACTAGGCGAGATTATCACCCAAGGAGTCACTACCTTAAGAGAAGCATATGGCCTTGCTAGGAATTGTGAATTAGCATCCAAATCTATCTTTTGGCGACGTTCTGAGCTCCGGAGTGTTCCCACCAACCCTCAACCTTTTGGTAGCAAATCTAGACTTGCCTTACTCCCTAAGGTCAACCCCAATAGCACCCCAATAGAAAAAGAGGACAAGGGAAAAGGTGTGGTCAATGAGCCTTCAAGATTAGGCTCTCGCCTTCAATGCTTCAAATGCAATGGGGTTGGACACATTGCTACTAGATGTCCCTCTAGGACCCTTGTCATTCAAGAGGATGATGAAAAGGTAGAAGATGTTGAAGAGTTGGTGTATGATCCAAATGTTGAAGAAACCCAAGATGTTGAGGCAAAATGGGAAGATAATCCTAGCTACCTCGCATGCATTAGAGCCATTTCTTCCCAGGTTGATGACTTCAAGGACTTTGGTGTCCCTAGAGTGAATGTGGTAAGGTGTGCTTTGACAGAGCAGAGAGACACTGATGATTGGCGAAGGAGTGCCATTTTCCAAACTTACATTAAGTGTGGAGACAAAACTTGCAAAGTTATTATAAATAGTGGGAGTTGCATTAATGTGGTGTCCTCTAACGTTGTTTCCCGCCTAGGCTTGAAATTGACCCTTCACCCCAACCCATATAAAGTTCCTTGGGTGGATACTTCCTCCATAGCCATAAAAGAAAGATGTGTTGTCCCACTTCAATTCCTCACCTACAAGGCCAAAATATGGTGTGACGTAATTCCCAAGGATGTAGGGCATATTATCTTAGGTAGGCCTTGGCTTTATGATTTGGATGTCACCTTTCATGGGCGATCCAATTCTTGCTCATTTATGTTTGAAGGTAAGAAGATTGTGCTCAATCTTTTGAAACCCAAGCCAATCGACATGAGCAAGAAGACAGAAGCACCAAAGGCAAAAGACCTGAACATCATAAGCCCAAAGGCCTTTGAAAGGGTAGCAATTCAAGAATCCATTGTGTTTGTCTTAATTGCTAGGAAACTTCATGGGGAGACTCGTGAGGAGCAACTTGAAGAAGTGAAGTCAGTGCTTCAGGAATTTAAGGATGTTTTCCTTGAGGAACTCCTCGATCATTTACCGCCCATGCGTGACATACAACATGCCATAGATTTTGTGCCCGGAGTGACCCTACCTAACTTGCCTCACTATAAGATGAGCCTTGCAGAGCATGCCGAGTTGCAAAGGCAAGTAGAAGAACTACTTAGGAAGGGTTTTGTTTGTGAAAGCATGAGTTCTTGTGTAGTCCCTGTACTCTTAACTCCAAAGAAAGATGGAACTTGGAGGATGTGTATTGATAGTCGTGCCATCAACAAGATCATTGTGAAATATCGTTTTCCTATCCCACGGTTGGATGACATGTTGGATATGATGGTTGGAGCAACAATCTTCTCCAAGATAGACTTGAAAAGTGACTATCATCAAATTAGGGTTTGTTCTGGTGATGAGTGGAAAACTGCCTTGAAGATGAAGGATGGTTTATATGAGTGGATGGTCATGCCTTTTGGATTGTCCAATGCTCTTAGTACCTTTATGAGAGTGATGACTCAAGTGCTCAAGCCTTTTATGGGGAAATTCTTGGTTGTGTACTTTGATGACATCCTTATCTATAGTAAGTCTAGGGAGCAACACTTAGACCACCTAACTCAAGTTTGTACTACCCTTAGGAAGGAGAGTTTATATGGCAACCTCAAGAAGTGCTCTTTCTTCACGGATAGAGTCGTCTTCCTAGGTTTCATAGTATCGTTTGAGGGAGTTTCTGCCGACCTCCAAAAGGTTCAAGCGATTGTGGAGTGGCCCAAGCCCAAAAATATCCATGAAATTTGAAGCTTTCATGGGCTCACTTCCTTTTATCGCCGATTCATCAAGGGATTTAGTACCATTATGTCCCCCATCACTGACTGCATGAAACAAGGGGAGTTTGTTTGGACTAAAGCTGCTTCTAAGGCTTTCAATGAGGTAAAACAAAAGCTGACTGAGGCACCTATCATGCGTCTCTCTGATTTTACCAAGCCTTTTGAAGTGGAATGTGATGCCTCAAGTATTGATATAGGGGGAGTACTTAGTCAAGAGTGCCACCCAATTGCTTATTTCAGTGAGAAGTTGAATGACGCTAAGCAAAAGTACTCCACATATGACAGAGTTTTATGCCATTATTCGAGCTTTTTGGCATTGGCGCCATTACCTGTTGTCTCGAGAATTTGTTATCTGCTTTGATCATGAAGCTTTGCGCCATCTCCATTCCTAAAAGAAGCTGAATTTTAGGCACAGTAGTTGGGTTGAATTTTTGCAACGCTACTACTTTGTGGTGAAACATAAGGCAGGAGTTGAGAATAAGGCTACTGATGCACTAAGTCGAAGGGTGTCTTTGCTATTTGTCATGAGTGTTAAGGTTATTAGGTTTGAATGACTCAAGGATGATTATGAGTCATGCCCAGATTTTGGGGAGCTCTACACTAGCCTAAGTAATGCCCATACAACACAACCATAAACAACTACTTGAAAACAAAACCATCAAAAAGAGCAAGTTAGCCAAAGATGATAGTACCTTTCAAGTTTTTGCCCCATGAGATCTTGAACAAGCCCAAACCAGCCCCTGCAATCCGTATATTCCCCCAAGCCCCATATGAGTTTTTCATCCCCAAGCCAATAGAGAAGCCAATAGTGCCTCCCAAGTCGGTGACCACCATTTGTGTCCGCCTCTGATCATAGAACCCACAATCCACAAACCACAAAAAAAAACGAGGAAAGGTGACCCACGCAAGCCGACCAGCTGCCAATACCCATAGATCAGCACTTAGCTGCCACCGACCCATCAACCACCTGCCGCTGACACCATCACCGCCGCTGAGGACGTCAACCACCTCCATGTCTTGCTGTCGCTGTCTTCCTCGTCAATGCCCACGCCCCATCGTTGTGCTGCCACAGTCGCCGGTCCCTAGCACCGCAAGCCCATTGCTGAGCAATTTTTTTTTTAGAGATTCTATTCTCTTTTAGTTTCTGTGGTCTTTCTTTTTAGTCTGTGGTTTGAGTTCCTTTTAGAGTCTGTACTTTGAGTTTCTTTAAGTCCGTGTCTGTAGTTTCTTTTAAGTCCGTTTGAATTTCTTTTAAGTCTGTGCCTGTAGTTTCTTAAAGCAGCAGTGTATTTTATTTTTTTGCAAAAAAAAAAAAAAAAAAGGGAAAAGAGAGAAATTATTGTTACTGTGACAGCCTATTGTATGTATTGGGCCTTAAATTGTTCTCCACAGGTCCATTTGTTCAAGTTAGATCCATTCACTTGAGGAGCCAAGCCCGTGATTATCTAGTGCGATAAGTTGGCCATTGACTAGGGTACAACTCTTACTCTTTTTTGATGGGTTCAATTTTGTCTCATTGAAAAATATTATCTTTATATTTTTTATGTGCATATCCCCACCATACCCCATTGGCCTACCCATTTTGTGCTCAAGTTAGCTATTTTATTATTTGTGCTTTCTTTCTGTACCCATTCTAAAATTCTCCAAAAAAAAAAAAAAAAAAAAACCAATTTCTTTGAAATATCCGATTCTCATTATTAATTGTGGAGCTTATTGGAATTTGACTTTTATTTGGACTATCTCTCAATATTGTGAACACTGTTGCTACTTGACTGCAATTTATTCCTTTGATTCATTGATCTAGTCTCTACATGCACTCTTGCTTGACCTTAATTTTACATTGAGAATTGATTACTTGAACTTCTGTGAATCTCAACTACATTCATAAATATAGTGTTGCATGCATCTACATAGTGGTCGCATCATGTCAAACCCTGAACATCAATCCACTTCTGAGCCTAGGCCCTCCTTAGAGCAAACCATAGAAGACCTAGCAAAAGTATCCATAATTTACTAGATAGGGTTGAGCGAATTGAAGCATCTCAAAGAGAGACCATTAACCATGAAGGAGATAACATGCTGAGGCAGAATAACCACGATTACCTTAATAGGGCTCCAAACTTTGAACATGATCACTATAATCACAATGGCTCTAGGGATTATGATGATAGAATGTCCAAGGAAAAGATAGAAGCACCCACCTTTGATGGTTGCCTCGACCCATGAGTTTTCACTGATTGGTTGCGTTAAATGGAAAAATTCTTTGACTATTACCATTGGGTTGAGAATAAGAAAGTGAGGTATGCCAGGATGAAGTTAATTGGAAGAGCCGACCTTTTCTCGGAAGACCTTGAGGAAACCCTTAGGCGACAACGTGAGCCCCCCATTATTGATTGCCTTGAGATAAAGGATGCACTCTCGAGGAATTATCTTCCTCGAACTTATAGGAGCTCCTTCCTTGAGGAATGGGATCGCCTAAAGCAAGGCATTGCTTCTGTGGCTGAATATATAGAGAAGTTTAAGGAGTTCAAGAGGCGAATTCAAATAGTCGAGGAAGAGGTTGTCACGCTCAATAGGTTCAAGAAAGGTTTAAAATGCTAACCTACTAGGCGAGATTATCACCTGAGGAGTCACTACCTTAAGAGAAGTATATGACTTCGTTAGGAATTGTGAATTAGCATCCAAATTTATCTTTTGGCAACGTTCTGAGCTCTGGAGTATTCCCACCAACCCTCAACTTTTTGATAGCAGATCTAGACTTGCCTTACCCCCTAAGGTCAACCCTAATAGCACCCTAATAGAAAAAGAGGACAAGGGAAAAGGTGTGGTCAATGAGCCTTCAAAATTAGGCTTTCGCCTCCAATGCTTCAAATGCAATGGGGTTGGACACATCGCAGCTAGGTGTTCCTCTAGGGCCCTTGTCATTCAAGAGGATAATGAAAATGTTGAAAATGTTGAGGAGCTATTGTATGATCCAATTGTTGAAGAAACCCAAGATGTTGAGGCAGAATGGGAAGATGATCCTAGCTATCTCGCATGCATTAGAGCCATCTCTCCCTAGGTTGATGACTTTAAGGACTTTGGTGTCCTTAGAGTGAATGTGGTGACGTGTGCTTTGGCAGAGCAAAGGGACACTGATGATTGGCGAAAGAGTGCCATCTTCCAAACTTACACTAAGTGTGGGGACAACTTGCAAGGTTATTATAGATAGTGGAAGTTGCATTAATGCGGTGTCCTTTAATGTTGTCTCCTGCCTAGGCTTGAAACTGACCCCACACCCTAACCCATATAAAGTTTCTTGGGTGGATACTCCTCCATAGCCATTAAAGAAAGATGTGTTGTCCCACTTCAATTCCTCACCTACAAGGCTGAAATATGGTGTGACGTAATTCCCATGGATGTAGGGCATATTATCTTAGGTAGGCTTTGGCTTTATGATTTGGATGTCACCCTTCATGGGCGATTCAATTCTTGCTCATTTATATTTGAAGGTAAGAAGATTGTGCTCAATCCTTTGAGACCCAAGCCAATCAACATGAGCAAGAAGATAGAGGCACCAAAGGCGAAAGGCCTGAACATCATAAGCCCAACGGCATTTGAAAAGGTAGCAATTCAAGAATCTATTGTGTTTGTCTTAGTTGCCAAGGAACTTCATGGAGAGACCCGTGAGGAGTAACCTGAAGAAGTGAAGTTAGTTCTCTAGGAATTTAAGAATGTTTTCCCTGGGGAACTCCCCGATCATCTACCGCCCATGCGTGACATATAACACGCCATAGATTTTGTGCCCGGAGCGACCTTACCTAACCTGCTTCACTATAGGATGAGTCTTGCAAAGCATGTCGAGTTGCAAAGGCAAGTAGAAGAACTACTTAGGACGGATTTTGTTTGTGAAAGCATGAGTTCTTGTGCAGTCCCTGCACTCTTAACTCCAAAGAAAGATGAAATTTGGAGGATGTGTGCTGATAGTCGTGCTATCAACAAGATCACTGTGAAATATCGTTTTCTTATCCCTCGGTTGGATGACATGTTGGATATGATGGTTGAAGCAATGATCTTCTCCAAGATAGACTTGAAAAGCGGCTATCATCAAATTAGGGTTCGTTCTGGTGATGAGTGGAAAATTGCCTTCAAGAAGAAGGATGGTTTATATGAGTGGATGGTCATACCTTTCGGATTGTCCAATGCCCCTAGTACCTTTATGAGAGTGATGACTCAAGTGCTCAAGCCTTTTATGGGAAAATTCTTGGTTATGTACTTTGATGACATCCTTATCTATAGTAAGTCTAGGGAGCAACACTTAGACCACCTAACTAAAGTTTGTACTACCCTTAGGAAGGAGAGTTTATATGGCAACCTCAAGAAGTGCTCTTTCTTCATGGATAGAGTCTTCTTCCTAGGTTTCATAGTATTCTTTGATGGAGTTTTTGCCGACCCCCAAAAGGTTCAAGCGAATGTGGATTGGTTCGAGCCCAAAAATATTCATGAAATTCAAAGCTTTCATGGGCTCACTTCCTTTTATTGTCGATTTATCAAGGAGTTTAGTACCATTATGTCCCCTATCACTGATTGCATGAAACAAAGGGAGTTTGTTTGGACTAAAGCTGCTTCTAAGGCTTTTAATGAGGTAAAGCAAAAAATGATTGAGACACCTGTCATGCGTCTCCCTGATTTTACCAAGCCTTTTGAGGTGGAGTGTGATGCCTCAGGTATTGGTATAGGCGGAGTACTTTGTCAAGAGCGCCACCCGATTGCTTATTTCAGTGAGAAGTTGAATGATGCTAAGCAAAAGTACTCCACATATGACAAAGAGTTTTATGCCATTATTCGAGCTCTTTGGCATTGGTGCCATTACTTGTTGTCTCGAGAATTTGTTATCTACTCTGATCATGAAGCTTTGCGCCATCTCCATTCCTAAAAGAAACTGAATTTTAGGCACAGTAGTTGGGTTGAATTTCTGCAACGCTACTACTTTGTGGTGAAACATAGGGCAGGAGTTGAGAATAAGGTTGCTGATGCACTAAGTCGAAGGGTGTCTTTGCTATCTGTCATGAGTGTTAAGGTTATTGGGTTTAAACGACTTAAGGATGAATATGAGTCATGCCCAGATTTTGGGGAGCTCTACACTAGCCTAAGTAATGCCTCACGGCCAATCCTAGATGATTAAACCTTTTAAGATGGTTACTTGTTCAAAGCCAACAAGTTATGTATCCCTCGGTCTTCAGTGAGAGATTTCCTAGTTTGGGAGATACATGCGGGAGGCCTTGTAGGTCGTTTTGGCCGAGACAAAACAATTGAGGAAGTGGAACGTCAATTCTATTGGCCTGGTCTTAAGAGGGGCGTTGCCAAGATAGTTGGTTAATGTCGTACATGTCAACTAGCCAAACATTGCAAGCAAAACACTGGCCTGTACACGCCTATACTTGTGCCAGGTCGCCCGTGGCAGGATGTGAGTATGAACTTTGTGTTAGGTTTGCCTCGCACTTTTAGGAAGCATGATTCCATTTTTGTAATTGTTGATCGCTTCTCTAAGATGACTCATTTCCTACCATGTTCTAAGACCTCTGATGTTTCTAAGATTGCAAAGCTCTACTTTGATGAGATTGTCAAACTTTATGGTCTTCCTAAAACCATAGTGTCTGATGGGGATGTTCGCTTCATGAGTTATTTTCGGAAGACCTTGTGGCATTTAGTGGGCACCAAATTGAAATTTTCCACAGCATTTCATTCTCAAATTCATGGTCAAACTGAGGTGGTTAACCATAGTCTAGGCAACCTCCTTCGGTGTCTAGTGGGTGAAGCCAATCGGAATTGGGATTTAATTCTTCGTGTAGCCCACCTTGCATATAATAGCTCTGTCAATAGGTCTATAGCCGCTAGTCCTTTTGAGGTTGTGCATGGATATACACCTAGGAAGCCCTTAGATCTTTTGCCCATGTCCCCACATGTTAGGATTTTTGAATCTGCTAAGACATATGCACGACATATTCATGATTTGCATAATGAGATTCGCAAAAAAATTCAGGCAAGTAATTCTCAATATAAAATTCATGTTGACATTCATCGGCGTCATGCAGAGTTTCAGGTAGGAGATTATGTCATGATTCGGATTCACGGTTTCCCTCTAGGACCGTTAAGAAATTGCAGGCTCGTAGTGCTGGACCATTCAAGGTATTGAAACGAATGGGCCCAAATGCATATGCCATTGACCTTCCTTACGATTATGGTATTAGCTCCTCCTTTAATATTGAGGATCTAGTTGCTTATAAAAGCCTCAAAGCTATTCCTGATACCCCTTTTGATGAGTCTTTGCCTAATCCTATTGATGCCCTATGGGGGGCTTATGCCGTCGCCTAAGGGTATCCTCAAGGTCTTCCCAAAAAAGGTCGGCTCTTCCAATTAACTTCATCCTGGCATACCTCACTTTCTTATTCTCAATCCAATGGTAGTAGTCAAAGAATTTCTCTATCTGATGTAACCAATCAGTGAAAACCCATGGGTCTAGGCAGCCATCAAAGGTGGGTGCTTCTATCTTTTCCTTGAACATCCTATCATCATAATCCCTAGGGCCATTGTGATTATAGTGATCAAGTTCAAAGTTTGGAGCCCTATTAAAGTAATCGTGATTATTTTGCCTAAGCATGTTATCTCCTTCATGGTTAATGGTCTCTCTTTGAGATGCTTCAATTCGCTCAACCATATCCAATAAATTATGGACACTTTTTGCTAGGTCTTCTATGATTTGCTCTAAGGAGGGCCTAGGCTCGGAAGTGGATTGATGTTCAGAGTTTGACATGATGCGACCACTATGCAGATGCAGGCACACTATATTTATGAATGCAATTGAGATTCACAAAAGTTCAAGTAACCAATTCTTAATGTAAAATTAAGGTCAAACAAGAGTGCATGTAGAGATTATATCAATGAATTAAAGGAATAAATTGCAGTCAAATAGTGATAGTGTTCACAATATTAAGAGATAGCCCAAATAAAAGTCAATTTCCAATAAGCTCCACAATTAATAATGAGAATCAAATATTTCAAAGAAATTGGTTTTTTATTTATTTTTTTATAATGGGTACTAAAAGAAAGCACAAATAATGAAATAGCTAACTTAAGCACAAAATGGGTAGGCCAGTGGGGTATGGTGGGATATGCACATAAAAAATATAAAGATAATATTTTTCAATGAGACAAAATTGAACCCACCAAAAAGAGAGTAAGAGTTGTACCCTGGTCAGTGGCCAACTTGTTGCACTAGATAGTCACGGGCTTTGGTCCTCAAGTGAATGGAGGAAAAGTGTACCTGTGGATGAACAATTTAAAGGCCCAATACACGCAATGGGCTGTCACAGTAACAATACTTTCTTTCCCTTTGAATTTTTTTTTTTTTTTGCAAAAATAATAAAATATATTGCTTCTTTAAGACACTATAGACATAGACTTAAAAGAAATTCAAACGGACTTAAAAAGAAACTCAAAGTACAGACTCTAAAAGGAACTCAAACCATGGACTAAAAAGAAAGACCACAGAAACTAAAAGAGACCGGTGATGGGCTTGCGGTGCTAGGGACCGACAACTGTGGCGGTGTGACGATGGGGGCGCCAGCATTGACGAGGAAGACAGCAGTGGCGAGACATGGAGGTGGTCAACGTCCTCAGCGGTGGTGATGGCGTCGGCGGCAGCTAAGTGTTGATCTGTGGGTTTCGGTAGATGGTGGGCTTGCATGGGTCACCTTTCCTTTTTTTTTTTTTTTGGTGGTTTGTGGGTTGTGGGTTCTGTGATCTGAGGTGGTCACAGGCTTAGGAGGCGCTATTGGCTTCTTTGTTGGCTTGGGGATGGGAAACTCATGTGGGGCTTGCGGGAATATACGGATTACAGGGGCTGGTTTGGGCTTGTTCAAGATCTCATGGGGCAAAAACTTGAAAGGTACTGTCATCTTTGGCTAGTTTGCTCTTTTGATGGTTTTGCTTTCAAGTGGTTGTCTACGGTTGTGTTGTATGGACCGGAAGTTTGCTCTGATACCAAAACTGACGTAGGACAACAACACTATTTCAATGGAACAAGGAAACCACAAAATAAACCCTAGGAGTTAGCACCTAAGGGTTGCTTGGAGTCAGCACCAAGCAAAAACTGAAACACATGTTTTTTTTTTTTTTTTAATAATTCTCAAAAACTGTCTTACAATAATCAGAAAAAGTGTTTAAAATAGTTAACAATAAAAATGCATAAAAAAACCCTAATTATTAAATGCTTGGGCTTGCTTAGTCTCAAGCCCAATAACTAATAGGCTCCATCCATAAGGCCGCAACTTGGGCCGTCTTCTTTTTGCTTTTCCTCCTATACGTGTGTGTAATTGGGGGGTGTGTGTAATTGGGGGCTTGTACCTCGTGTCCGCACCAATTCTCTTGTGTGATTGTGTCTACTTTTCTTTCATATTTTCTTTGTTCCTTTTATTTGCTTGGAGATCTTTCTAAAGCCTATAATATTTCACAATCAATCTTGGCATTTGAGCTTCTGATTTTACAACAAAAAGTGGATTTGGACTTTGGAGTTTTCATTCCGTAACCAATTATTATCTTCATTACTTGTGTGAGTTCCTTAACTGGTCTGATGTATCAGTTCAGTTCTTTTGAAAATTCCAAACAAATAATATTTGGTCATTTTTTATGTTATGCTGTATTGAGATTGATAGTTGTTGGAGGCTATAGGTTACATGAAACAGGCAGTGGGGAAGATAAGGTGGTATTAAATATTTTGTACATGATGTGCTTTATCTATCTTTTGTCTACTATCTTGGTTCTTCATTGGTTAAGAAGGAAATACATGTTTCAGCTTTTGCTGATAAAATTTGAGTAATATGTTTCATGAACAGCTAACTTTATTTGTGGATTCAGTGTTATCTCACGAAAAGTAATTGGTATAAAATCTTTAGTGCATGATGTGGTTTCATTTAACATGCTTTATCTATCTTTTGTCTTCTATCTTGATTCTTCATTGGTTAAGAAGGAAATACAAGTTTCAGCTTTTGCTGATAAAATTTGAGTAATATGTTTCATGAACGGCTAACTTTATTTGTGGATTTAGTGTTATCTCACGAAAAGTAATTGATACCTTGATTTCCTTGAGCAATAATATATCATATTGGCAAGGGAGCAGGGCACTGGTTGATCAGAGTGTTGTGGGTAACAAATTTGTTTCCATAGAATTTAAATTGAGATGAAGTTCCTTGTCTTCTCTTGTTTGGGTTGTTTGCTAAGAGGTTTCCATTCGGTAAAACTAGGCTGTCTCCCTTTTCTCCTGCGAAATCTAATTAGGCTTATTGGGCTATTGCTATATTTTTTTTGATGTGATACACCTCACATACTATATGAACATGATTGATGCCACTGGTATCATGTGAAATTGATCACTTTGGTTGTTTTCCTGTTATGTTTTGTTATTGTAGATAATCTGGAATTAGGTGGTCTAGGTTAAGAAGGATGATGTTTTATGTTTGGATGAGTCTATAATCTCATTAGATTGAAAATATAAAATTTTTTAAATGTCTATTTGTCTCCTTTTTGGGGTTGGCCGTCCATGATGCAACTAGATTTCAAGGCATATCAAATCAAATCAAAGCAAATTACAATCCCATTTAAATGATTTCATGTTAATGTGATATATTGGTGGGGCTGTGGAGCATGCATATACCTGTTCATACCAGTTGAATTTACTGCCCTATGAAAAACAACCCTTTATTTGAGCTGGTTTACACTCATAATGAGTAGGAATCGCCAATGGCCTTTAGGCCAGTTGGCAACTGGGGCCAGGCCCCTATTGTGTTCTTGTATTGTGGTTCTATCCCCCACAATTACCTAGCAAAAAATAAAAAACAATAATCATTTGTGGATATTGTTGGCTGTGAACATTTTAATGTATTATTATAAGGCCTTTTCATTTGTGGATTACAAACATTTTCTTTAATTTTAATTTCTATGTTAAACTATTTTTAATGTAGTGGTTAGTGTTTTTGACTCTTCAATCATCTTTGGAATTAAGAATAAAGAATTTATTCCCGTATATCATTAAAGTTGTTTGGAATGATAGAAGTAAATGGTTTGGAAGGTTTATAACTTCAAATGCTTGTTAAATTGACCTATAGCACTAACGTGTTTTCTTCCTTGGTCTTGACTTTTTAATCATCCACCTAAGGCTCACCTTGTTCCTTTTTTGTTTGCATTGTTTTTTTTTAGTGAATTCCTTTGATTGTTCTTGAAAATTGGACTTTTGATATATCATAGGGTTGAGCTTCTCTATGGCAATACTTTTTTGTATTTTGTCTTATATAATTAGTGAAATCAAACTATTGTGCTACATGGTCAGCACTGATGCATTTGGCAATTGTCTGAGTCATTTGCATAGAGGATGGAAGTGAGCCAAAAGAATAGATGGACAAGAAGCCACCTTTTGGAATGGGTAGTACTGGGAAAAAAAAAGGTGTGTTGATTTCAATAGTTAATATTTCACTTTGTTTAAAGATAAAATCAGAAAACTAAAACAAACAAGTTCTTGATATAGCACAACCTACTAAAATTTTGAAAATAATACACACACACATATTAAATTGACCTCGTACTTAGGTTTCTATTGTTCAATGCTTGAAAATTGATTTATTCTAGTAATTTATATAAGCAGCCACTCAATTAACTTCTCTGATGATACCTTTTTATTTTTTATTTTTCCCTCCAGCTATGTGCAGTACATAGTAGGCAATGAGTATACTGTAATACATGGTAAGATAACCTCATAAACCACAACCATTAGAAGAAAAACACTGAGTTTTGGCAGGAAAGTATTGCCCCAAATTGTAAAACTAAGTTCACGCCCTCAATTCTCTCATGCAATCCACTTTCTACACAGCCTACAATTCCCACCATTTTCCACCTCCATGGAAATCTCTGGAACCCAATTGCATAACCAGGAAATCAATTCCTTATTATAAACCCCAAAACCGATTCAAAACCCTAACCCTAACCAATTCATTGAGAATCCTGCTCGGCTATGAACCCGAGGAAGACATTGAACTATTAACAAGATCCAAACCCAAACCTGCCCCTCCAAGTCGACTCCCGGTGGTGATTCGGAGGTCTGGTAGTGTTTCTAGGTACTTCTGGGATGGGAATCATTTGCAATTGGTTTGTGTGGATGGGGGTGTGTCATCATTTTCGTTTGATTTTGATGATGGGTTTCGGAAAATGTTCAGACTTTGTAGTTCAGCTGTTCAGGATTTCTTTATTCCAAAGCAAGTTAGTGGAAATTACAAGGACTATGTGAAGTGGAAGCTTTTACACCAGGTTTTCAGTTCTGCACTCCAGGTGCTTGCCACTCAGGTAATAAAATTTTGCATTACAATATTAAATATATATATATATATATATATTGGGGTTGAATAATTGTATTGAAATTTAAAGGTAATGGTGTGGATTAAGTGTTATCTTTTGGGCTAATTGTGCATATATGGTGCCTTGAGCTCAAATGTGATTGTTTGTATAGAATTTTTATGATTATGGTGTAAAGGTGTTGTTGGAATATGTTTATATTTAGAGAAATAGTTTAAACCTCTTTAGTTATGCGTTTGAACTGAACTTAAAAGCTTTGATGGATGCTTGTTGATATACATTGAGTAATAAGTCTTTTGAATTATAGAAACAATTCAGATATTGTGTTTATCAGGTTTGGTGAGTTTGAGAATATTCACCAAGTCATATAGAAAGTTATAAGTGTTTTATTGAAACTCTGCTCAGTGCTCTCTCCCAAACCCTTTTACTGTTGAGATGAAGACTTGCTATGTGTGGTTTCTAAGTATTTTTAGAATGTACTGATATCAGGCAATGTTACGAGCTATAGGAATTGGGTACTCTCGTTCACTTCCCTCTGCTGCTGCCCTTAACTGGGTCTTGAAGGATGGACTTGGACGGCTAAGTAGGTGCATCTAGACTGCTGGCCTAGCATCTGCTTTTGATACCAATTTGAAGGTATGACTTCTATTCCATTAGAATTCAGTTAAAATGTTCTATATAATTGGTTTTATATATATAAGCCTCTTTATTGGCAGTTATTGTTGAACTGCAAGATGGGAAAACTTGTTTGTATTCTCTAGAATTTGAAATCTATAGCTTTGGCAGATCATTTATTTTTTGTTATCCTGTCTGAAGAGAGTTAGGTTCTCAGCATCTGTCATGTTCAGTTTAAGCATTGGAGTGGAGCTGCTGACTCCTGTCTTTCCTCAGTACTTTTTGCTTCTTGCATCTGTTGCCAACATTGCCAAACAAATAAGCCTTGCATCCTACCTAGCAACTAATGTAAGTATTTAGACCTCAAGGCTCAAGCCCTTTTCTTGTAACTAGAATTGTCATATCTTCAAAAAAAAATTCTGTTGATTGCTATCATATTACTTGCTGGAGCCGGGAACAGTAGATGTTACAGTGTCACATAACTTAAAAAAAAAAAAAAAAAAAAACCCTTTTCTTTGCTAAAATTTTCTCAGGTTAATGCTTTGTTATATTTCCAATAATATTCCTCTGTATTTGCTGTTGCTTTATTTCCTTTTTTGGTACTAATTTGGAGTCAAAGAATAGTCTAAATGCTATAAGCTTGACGACAGATGTGGCCATAAAAAAATTATGGCTACTTTTTGAGAGTCCATGCTACATTCAAGGAAAACATTGCACCATTAGATACCCTATCTCTTGCAATAAAATGAATCAAATGAGTGTCAAGATCGGGAAAAGGGAAAAAATTGAAGTACCAATAATAAAAAAAGCATAAAGAATATTGTTGTCTTGAAAAGAACATCAATATTATTAAAGAAGTGGACCAAAGTCTATTTTAAAGATAACTCAAAATTTTCAGCAGTTTCAGGCCATGTTTAGAGATATTATTACTTAAAACATTAAATATGTATAAGGCAGCCTGTTGTTCTATCAAAGGTATTCTTGTATTGATCATTTGTTTTCAACCTCAGAAGTTGAAAAATACTTGTTAATGCTTTGCTATTTTCTTCAAACAGAAACAACTTTTCTTCAAACTTAAATTTCTAACAACAGTATGGCGGGTTTACAGCTTGATTTAAGACATACTTGGATAAATCTTTACTGACTTACCTGCTTCATAATTAATCAAGAGACTACTGTGCTTTGGAAAGCATTTTTGCTTGTAACAGAATATTCCAGCTTTTTATATGTAGTTTTAATGTTGTTACTTTGTTTAAGCAGACAGCTATTCGCCGAAGCTTTGCAATATCAGATAACCTTGGTGAAGTTTCTGCAAAGGCACAGGTCTGTTATAATTTTCCCTAGCATGTTTTGTTTTTCTTTGATAACATGGAATTATATCCTAATTTTTGGTATGGGTTTCAGATTCAAACAGTCTGCTTTGATAACCTTGGCCTTTTGGTTGCTGCTATTCTGAATATATTACTGAAGAACAATCAAAGGTTTTCTTCCCATTTGTATTTTTGAACTCACTATATTGTTAAATTAAATCTTATTATGAGTTAGAAACCAAGTAATATTAAAACCTTCACATGGGTGTGACTGTCTGCTTATACTTTTGCTAAACTATATTATAACATCCTGCCTCATTGGTATGTTATCAGTTAGGTACTGATAATGATTATATTGACTTCCATTGGCTTGTCACTAAAGGTTCTCATTCATACTATGGAAGTAAAATCTTGAAATTGAAAATTGCTGTCTTAAATTTGAGTAAGATTAATTAATAAAATTATAAAACGTGAATGGTACCTATTTTTATTTATAGGAGAAACAATGTTACATGTTATTTTTACCTGTGCTTGGCATGTGTACCATATTTGTTATAGAAAATTTTGCTTCCATGGTTTCCTGACTTTTCAATGTTTTCATAATGTTGAAGCTTGCAAGCAGGTTTACCTTTTGTTATATACCTCATTTTCTCAGCAGTTGACCTTTTCGGAATATATCAGGGGCTTAAGCATGTCCATCTGCAGACACTAACAAAGGTGGGTTAGTGTTAGTAAGTTTTATAAGACCGGGGAGTGTTTAAGTGATTGAATTGACTGGTTACATTAATGTGTTTTTGCTTTTGGGAAACTTCGTAGGTACACAGGATTCTGTCCTCCATCTGTGCTATATACATGACCCACACCCATTATTTATCCAGATTTTTTGCTCAGTGGGCCAGTTTTAGACAGCTGGAACTTATTAGTAGAATTTTCTGTCCACGTTAGATTAAAGACATTTAATAGCTAATTATCCTGTCATATTCAAATGCCTTTGCTTTACTCGTTGGCTTTTCATTTTGCTTACACATAAGATAAGTGTTCGACTGCATTTGCTACATCCCTGGTTTTAGGATGAAAGGTTTCTTCAGTCACTGCTCCTAGGTTCAATTTGATTTTGCTTCCTAAGGCTCACACTAAATAGCCTCCTTCATGTTACAAATCATAATATGCACCCAGACACGTGGGCTCAAGTAGTGGGTAAAAAGAACAGGGGGAAAGGCTATGATCCTTCCGTGGACAATTTTGCTTTCAGAAAATTTACAACATATGTGTTAATACTTTTTTTCTTCGTAAAATTACGAAGCTCATGATCTGACTGTAACCTCACTTTTATGTTCAGGATAGACTTGAGATCATACTAAATATTTGGATTGAGTCAGGATATGTGCCTTCACCTGCAGAAGTGAGTAAAGAGGAAGGAATTGATTTTTTGTGGAGCAAAGGTGAGGTCTCACTACTGTGTTTCTCTGGCTGTGTATAATGCTATGATATATACTGCTATAGAATTTAGTGCACATCAATAGTGAAGCTTATACCCAATTATTGCGGTTTGAGTCAGACAAAACAATATGGCCCATCAGAATAGGGTGCTTAAATCCGAAGGATCAGATACCCAAGTTGTCGATGATGGCAATGCAATATTCAAGTGGTGAGGATTATTACTTTATATGCATGGAGATCTTCTGCAAAGGAGCAAAAAGAACTAAGCAGGTGAGTATATCAGGGAACTTATGACCTAGGCTGTCACATAGTTAATCATGGAGCACCATACCTATAGAGATGTTCTCACAAATTCATTTTCTTTTGTCCCCTTATTTATGAACTTGTAGCATGGTATACTTCTTTGTCTACGGGAAGGGGCTTGCACTGTAGATATTATCATGGGTTTGTTGCAGGTAACTGGATTTTTTTTTAAGAGCTTTGATATTTGATTGTGTAAAACGCACACCATTACCATTTCATTAATTTATTTACCATTGCTGGTTGAATGGAAACCTAGTCTATGGCTAATTTCCCTTTATGTACTTTAAATAATCTTACACTTGGTGTAATTTGTAATAATATATATGTTGTTTAGGCATGCTACGTCCGTAAGGCCCTCCTTGTGAGCAGTTGGGAAAACATTCTTGGAGTTGGTGACTCGCTTGATTTTGTTCTCAATGAATGGTTCAAAGTGATCGAGGATAGCGAGTGATGTGCCCAAAGGGATTTGTCTCTGTTGAATGAACAAATGTTGGGACTTGGTTGGGCTGCTAAAAACGTTTTGTTAAGCACAGAGGAGCAGGCTAGATACAGTTTCGTAGATGACTGAAGATTTTAGAGTTTTTTCTTAGATTGGCGGCTACTCCTTTATACCATAGGAGAGGTTTTGGGGATGAAGCTTAATTTATTGCTAAGTGCATAAGCCATTGTAACACTTCGTTTATATATATATATACGCAGCTATCATCTGTTGTAATCATATGTTTTTTTTTGAGAAACCTGTTGTAATCATATGTAAAAGAGCAAAGAATAAGAAAATTTTGCCTCTTTAGTGGGGAGATTACCGCCCGCCTATTTTGACACCTTAAATTGAACATATGCATTAAGATTTAAGTTAGCAAAAAAAAAAAAAAAAATCGAGATTTTAATTTGGTCCAAGCTTTTGGAAGCTATAGTAAAAATTTCAAAAAGTTAAAAAAAAAAATTATATATATATATAGACACAATTTTTTTATTTTTTATGCAAGATAGAATTTCTACTCTACTCTAATCTAAGAGTTTGTTTGATTGGAGGAGTGGAAAAGTGGGAGGATAGAAAATATTTAGTTTTCCCTCATGTGCGTTTGGTTGGAGGGGTGGAAAAGCGGAAGGGTGGAAAACTCTTTTGTTTGGTTGAAAAGAAAAATGAGAGGATAGAAAATATAGTTTATATAAATTAACTATTATACCTTTGTTACATAATAGGTAAGAAATAGGTTTATTTGTAGTTATTAAATAATATAAAATTTACCAACAATTATATTTTTCAATGAGAAGTGTTACATCCACAACATTTTTCGCAATATTTTCACAACAAAATTTATGTGGAAAGTTACTAGTTTTAATTTGAACCCACCATTGAAATTATTTTTTTACTCACCAATATTAACTAATAATAATTTGTTACTAAAATTTATTGTGAAAATATTATGGTAACATTTCTCAATTAGGATTTTTTATTCATTATATTATTTCCCATTTTCCCAACCTTCATTTCATCCATACGGTTTTTTTTTTTTTTTTTCCTCCACACGTTGTCCTTCCTTATCCCTATCCCCCTTCTTTTTTATCTTCTTCCTCATTCAGCACAGCTCTCATTCTCTCTTTTTTCTCCAGCGCTCTCTTTCTGTTTGTTTTTTTATTTTTATTTTTATTTTTTTATTTGACTCCAGCCGTCCAGCGCTCTCATTCTCCAAATAGTGGAAAACACTGTTTTTCTTAGCATTTTCGCATTTTCCTTCCTATGTTTTCCATCCCTCCTAAATTCACCCCAACCAAACACAGTGTAATTGTATATTTGTGTGAGTTTCCTTTTTGGAGACTTGAACTCTAGCCCTTACCCTCCTACATCCCACAAGCACTTATACTTATAGAGTGACCAACGCGCCAAGGGTGTGCGGTGGTCATGAAATTTTTATTGTTATTTTTAATATAGAAAGAGGTAAATGAAAAAAAAAAAAAAAAAGATTAATCACACGGGAATGATCTGTAACTAGAGAACGATATAGGAGGGTATCATTGGACTTGATGCTATTTACTATTAAAAAAAAAATACTTAGTTATTATTTGGAATCAATTCATTTGATTTTTCACTAATTAATTTATTTTTGTTCAAAGTGAATTAAAGTATATTTATATTTGAAAATGGAAAGAGTGAGGTTTTATAAAAATCTACAAAAATAAAAGAATAATGTTAGAGATACAATCTATTTTACAATTTTTTTTTACAAATTACTGATGTAGTGAATAATTATTAATAAATGAAAAAGTGATATTAATAGTAGGTTTAGATGAAAACTAATAAGAGATTTGTCACATTAACATTTTGTAAAAATATTGTAAAATAGTTTGTGACTATAGTATTACTGTAAATAAAATAAGCTAAAAAATTAAACAAAAAAAGATTGTGACAAACAAACTCTGATAATAACACTACATATTATCATAAAATCACTCAACAACTCATGCATTGCGCACAAAGTTTAATAAAATATGATTTTATATTGTTTTCTCAACCAAAAAAAAAAGAAAGATTTTTGTAGGGACACGATTTTAGTTGACCTGATCCTTGTTGGTCAAGTCTTGGCCCAAAAAGTCCCACACAATGAATTTCTGTAGAGAATGGGCTAAAGAACTTGGTTCCAATTGGCTTATTCGGTTTGTTGCATGGACTTAGGAGACACAGAAACAAGAATAAAAGAAGGTAACAATGAAAAGAGATCCTTCTCAGATGATACAGTCTCCAACTTGATTAACGGGCACAGATTCATGCAAATAAAACCTCTACAATGTTCTCTCCTCTCTCTCCTTCTGTTTTTTCTCGTCCCCTTCTCTTGGGGGACTTTTACATATTATATAGACCCTCTTCTATCATCTGGGCTTTACACTTATTGATCATCCAAACCCTCACTTGAGCACCTGTCACATCAGACACCCTTATCAGTTCTTTGTGAGTTGCAGTGACCAAGGTGGCACTGTTCAGGGGTCTTCTCCTCATTAATGCGGCCAAGAGAGTAGCTATGGTGCATTTAATGTGATGGTGGCAGCCTTTGCTGAGATATTTGGGGTTTCCTTTCTTTTTACATGCTTGGAAGGGAGACTACAGTAGCTGGGATGCACTTTTGATCTGGATTTTTGGAACGTCCGAGGAGGAATGACTCCTCGGACGTGTTCTCTTTACCCCTGCGGGCCTGGATAGGGATTCTGGGCCACGACGTCTCCTCGGACAGATGGATCCTCGGACGGGCCCAGGACCCAGCTAGCCTATTATTCTGGGCCGGTCCCCACAATAGCCCCTCAAAACTCCAGTTTTTGATCTCCTTCTGAGGAGAAAAGCGGGGTTTTGACATTTACAAAGGATGGAACTAATGAGATCTTGGTTCGCGCGTGCGGTTAGTTGCTTTTAACGCACTACAATTTACGAGGCGCGGCCATTTACTCCAAGTAGCTTTATGTCCCCTTCATCCAACGGCGAGGCGTGGATCTGACGGCCAGCATTTTTCCTCAAATTCTTAAGCGGGAGTGGTTCTCTCTCTCTCTCTCTTGCTATATAAAGCACCAGAGAGGCTCATCTTTTCTTTTTTTTTACCTGCATATCAGAAGTCCAGAGAACTCCAGAGAACTCCAACGCTCAGAAATCTACGAGCACTTCCGTTCTTCAAATTTTCATAATCGTTTCCGCGAAGCGTCCTTCCTAAAAGAGATTTTCGAGCATCTCACTGGTCGTTTGTGAAGATACCCGTAAGTTCCGCTCGTTTCGTTGCTTCGAATTTCTCCTCGGATTTCACTTTTCTCCTCGGTTTTTATTTTCGTCCCTCCCGTTCAGCTTAGATGGGTAGATTCAAAGACCTAGTAGACACTTCGGCTACCATGGAGGCCTTTAGGGCAAAATACCACATCCCGCAGGGGGTGGTTCTGCGGTACTGTCCCCCAGAAGGAGTATTGCTAGATAGAGACGTGGGTGAAGTGGTCATTCCTATGATTGCCTTTATACAAGGAGGAATGACACTTCCCATGCGTAGGATTACCCGGGACTACTTGTTCCACCATAGGTTGACACCACACCAGTGCGCTCCAAACATGTTCAGGGTATTAGGCTGCATAGATGTCTTGAACGAGCGAATGGGTCTAGGCCTGACCTGGCATGATGTGGTTCACATGTACGAGTGCCACTACCTCGAGAAGGGAGGGTATTACCTTAAATCTCGATCCGAGGTGGTTAGGCTAATCTCCCGCCTCCCCATATCCAATAAAACTATGAAGGATGACTTTCTCATTGCCTTAGGAGAATGAAGCGATGGTTTTCATTGTCCAACTCGGACAGGAATTCCACGTGCGGCGCCTTTAGGGCCAATCCTTTAGGGAGGGGGTTTAGCTCTTCGGATTCACTCCCTTTTTTGCTTTAGTCATAAATTTTGTAGTTTAACTCTAATCTCCTTCTTGGCTGTATTGCAGATAGAGCTCTGGTTGCTCCCAGGCTGAGCCACGTGAATGTTCAGGCCTTGAACTATCTTCTAAGGTCAGAAATCTACGTTGCCGAGGACGGGTAGCTACGCGCGTGTCATTTGGTTTTGGGCTACCAACCACTAACCCGTTCCTTCCAAGCCATTGGTCATGCTATAAGAGCTGGTAGTCCAAGGTTGGCTAGGATTGACGTATCCAAGCCCAAGTTTCTTGGTCGAGAAGATCTCAAACCAGTCGTGTTATCTGGTGTTCGGGATCCTCCACCAGCTGAGCAATTGCCCCCGCCAGACAACCTTGAAGTTGCTATGCCAGTTGAAGGAGAGACTGAATCATCTCGTCTTTCTCTTGAGGAGGAGATAGACGAGTTCTACTTTGAAGAGGAGGTTCATAAAGCCCCCTTGATTGAGCTCTCGGACCCTGAAGGAGAGCAGGATCGAAACTCCGCGGTCGGCGCTCCGATTATTATAGCCTGCTCGGACGACTCTTCAGACGAGGAGGTAGACAATATGGCTGGCAAAGGAAAAACCTTACGAGAGTTGATGTCCTCCCGAGGGAAAGGTCAATCTTCAAAGGTGCCTGCTCAGTCGCAAACCCAGGACCTCCCTCCCGTTGCTCCTCAGGTTCCTTCTGACCTGGGCCTTAAGGTCAACCCGGACCTAAAAAAGAAAAGGCCGGCTAAAATCCCTGAGAAAGGCGAGGTGGTGCCCCGCCAGGGCAAGCAGCAAAAAACCACCCGGGGGCAAAAGAATAAAAGGGCTTCCTCCGTGGAGAGCCGAGAGGAGGAGAACCGAGCCGAAGTGTGTGCTCAACCGCGCATTTGGGGCCCAAAGCTGGAGCTGGATGGGGTTGCTATCCCTTATACTGCATCGGTCCGAGAATACAATAGGGGCCGAGCAGGGTACATAGCTGAGGTTTTGGAGCAGCCAGTACTCCTCCTTCGAGATATGGAGGCCTACAGGAGGTTCTCTTAGCCCGAGCTCTTTCTATCCCTTAAGAGGGACCTTGCAATGGTGAGTCACTCTTCTACCCAATTGTTAAATCATTAAACATTGTTGCATTCTAGATAATTTTTGTTTTGTTGGCAGATCACTCAGCAGGTGTTTATGGCTGAGGTGTTCTGTCGCAGCAACCGCAGCTTAGCTGAAGCTGAGGCTCAATCTCGGACAGAGGTGGAGAAAATCGTGGGGTCCCTCAAGCAAGAGAACTTTGAACTTGCGGAGAAGTTCAAAGAGGAGGAGAAAAAGCGCCGGAGTGCTGAGGCCGGCTTGAAGAACGCTGAAACCCAAGCGAAGGACCAGCGCCAACAATTGTACGTGACCGAGACCAGCCTGGCCACTGAAAAACAAACAGTGCTGGATCTAAGGGCCACGTTACAAAAAGCTGAGGAGGAGGTCCGGCGGGCCAAAGAAGAGGTTCAGCTAGCTCGGGAAGCAGCCGAGGCTGAGAAGAAGGCCTCTTATAAGCTTGGGGCAGAGGAGACTGAAGCCAGGCTCTCTGAGGAGATTCCAGAGGTATGCATGGAGTATTGCAGCATCTCATGGGCTTATGCCCTTGATGTTGCAGGGATTCCTGCAGACTCGGCGCTGAGGTTGCCCGAGAAGGTCTTTTTTCCGTTGGAGATCCGAGAGAATCCTGATGGCGCTCCTGAAGCTTCTGAGCAGGCCGCGGCTATTTCTGATGCCATCCCTGTGCTTGATAAAGCCAAGGATCCTGCCAAGGAGTCCATCTCCGAGGTTCCACCTCAGCCAGAGCAGAAAGAGAATCCTTCTGCTGAGGCTTAGATTTTAGGTTTTTAATTATTGTACTCTTTTTTTTTTTTTTTGAATGAGAGTTGTCTTATTTTTGTTCTTTTGTAAAGACCTCTCTTTGTATTGACCTCGGAATACTAATATAGAATGTTCTCTTTATTCTCTTCGGGTGATTAGTAACACTATTCCTCTTTTTAACGTTCGCAACGATATAAACAAATATAAACAATAAGAAAAAGGGGATTTCGTGCGGCGAATTTGAACGATAGTCATAATTATACCAAACTACGCATGTACCTTGAAAGTGCACAAGAGCTTTAAGTTGTTAATTTCCCCTAAGTTTGTGGTCCGAGGAGCCATGCAGGACTTAGGTTCTGTTTAAAACTTGTATAGATGCCATAAGTTGTTAATTTCCCCTAAGTTTGTGGTCCGAGGAGCCATGCAGGACTTAGGTTCTGTTTAAAACTTGGATAGATGCAACTGAACTAATGGGTGTGCGATGATCGTCGAACAAAGCATAGGCAGAGCTACTTTTATTAATAATAATATCTTCTTAGATTATTTACATTCCATGGGCGAGGTACAGTTTTTCCATCTAGGTCTTCTAGGTAATAAGCACCTATTCCGGCCACGGAGGTGATGCGGTACGGTCCTTCCCAGGTTGGTCCTAGCTTACCCCAGGAAGGGTTTTTAGCACTGCCGAGAATCTTTCTTATCACGAGGTCACCTGGACTCAAAGGTCGTAGCCTTACGTTAACGTCGTATCCCTGCTTTAGCTTCTGGTGATAGCAAGCCATATGGATCATCGCTTTCTCCCTTTTTTCCTCGGCTAAATCTAGACTTCTCCCCAATAGCTCGTCATTATTGTCTGGGGTGAAGGCGTTAGACTTCAAGGTAGGGAAGCTATTCTCGGCGAAAATGGCCAACTGGCCTTAAAAACGAAACTATCTAGTTAGTAGGCTCTCTTTAGAAACATATTTCGTTTATAGTATCTCGAGTCTTAAAGACTCGATTTTGGGCTTCAAAATCAAGTCTTTAAGGCTCGGTTTGTATGCTTCGACCACGTTTGATGTGGCAGAGTTGCCATCTGGCATTGACATGGAAATCGAGTCTCTTAGACTCGATTTCCACGTGTATGCCAACCTAGCTGAGCGATGTGGAAGCCCCTGGAAATCGAGTCTTAGAGACTCGGTTTCCAATTGGGGTTTTTCAAAATTAACGTCTTCGTCTCTATTGCATTTGTCTCACTTTCACTCACACTCACACTCACACCTTCTCACTCTCACACAAACCAGAGCGCTCTCACTCTCTCACCCTCACTCTTACATTTTCATTTCCCACACTCACAAAACTCTCTCATTTTCTCTCTATCTCTCACACGGCCTCTCACATTCACACACGCTTACACACACACAGAACCTCGCCGGCGTCGACGAGCAGAGCCCAGCCCAGCCCAGCGACGACGCCGACGAGGCTGAGCCCAGCCATCGGCTCCTCTCCTCGTCGATCTCTCTCTCCCTCACTAGGAGATCCTTTCTCCTTTTCTCCCTCTCTCTCATTACCACCCCCATACCCATTCATTTTTCCTCACCATACCCATACCCATACCCATTCCGATTTTGGTTGGTAAGTTATTTATATGATTTTTTGTTTTGATTATTGTGAAATTTTGGGTTTGGATTTGGATACTTAACATCTAGGTTATTTATTTAATTTTCAGTTTTGATTTTTGTGAAATTTGGGTTTGGATTTTGTGGTAGATACTTTATTTAATTTTTATTTTATGATTTTTATGAAATTTGGGTTTGGATTTGGTGAGTGCAAATGACATTCAACTCTCTTTGGCTAAAGTCAAACTTGCTTGGTTACCCATTCCGATTTTGCTTGGTAAGTTATTTATTTGATTTTTTGTTTTGATTATTGTGAAATTTTGGGTTTGGATTTGGATACTTAACATTTAGGTTATTTATTTAATTTTCAGTTTTGATTTTTGTGAAATTTGGGTTTGGATTTTGTGGTAGATACTTTATTTAATTTTTATTTTATGATTTTTATGAAATTTGGGTTTGGATTTGGTGAGTGCAGATGACATTCTTGCTTGGATAGTGCATATTGTTGCTGCCATCCTTAAGACTTTCCAAATTTCTGGCTTCAGGTTAGATTGTTATTGCTGATTAGGATTATAGCTTTTAGGAGAGAATTGTATATCTCATTAGGCCCATTTGCTTGTCTATTAGGAGCTTAGAACTTACAAGTTTATATGAAATAGTTATCTCATATATTTAAATGTTATAGTACCATTACAAATTACTAAATTATATGCATATAAAAAAGCACTTAGTAGTTTGCTATTGAAGAAACAAATTACATAGTCTTTTTTCAGTTATGTATTTTGGTTGATTGGTTATGATTTAGGTTTTTCGGTTAGGAATGGTTTTGTTTAATTAGTTTAAATAGATGGATTAGATTTAGTTTTGATTAAGGGATTTTGGTTAGAAGTTTTGTTTACGTTAGCTGGCTTGGCATAAATTGGTTTTAGGTATCTAGAATCGATTTTGCATATTTGGGTGGCTTTGATTCGGTGAACAAAGCACATAGAACTTACGGCTTTAAGCTACGGGTGCTTTTGAACTCTAGGAACCAAATGCCTCTTTGAAAACAAAACCTAAACCCTATTCAATTATTGAGGGGGATTTAAACGCTGGTTTTCCTTATAAAAGAGATCAGGAAATGTCACTAAATTACAAGATTCTTGGCCCATTTAAACTAATTCTAAAGCAGAATTGGACAACAATATCTCTAGAAAGTTTAGATGTTCAAACAAGCATATCTCATCCAATTTAGTCTGATTTAAAACTGGGTTCTAAGTTGGCTATGGAAAAGTCAACAAATTTTTTTCTTGGTCATTAATATTAGTATAAAACACAAATAATGTGTCACATCATATTATTTTTAAAGTATAAGCATGATTTGTCAATTATCACCAAAGTTGTATCAACACCACTTTAAATGCTATCTTTACTAGCGTTGTCAACTTGTCATTAGAATCTGGCTTATTAGCCACTTCTTTTTTGTTTCTTTTTTTATTTTTTTCTCCCTTTCTTATTTTTTTTTTTGTTTTTGATCAGTCATTAGCTACTTTACAATTTGTCTACATCGGCATTCCTCTTTTACCAAACTTTTGCATAAGATTTCTCATTCCAAAGGGATAAAATAAAATAAAATAGAGAAAAGTCAAAATATCCTCCATTTAAGATTATGTCTTACTACTTTACCACTATTAAAACTTAAATTATCATTAAAAATAACCCAATTGATGGGTTTCCAAGAGATTTTGAGAAAAAGTACAAAGAACAGTGGGCAATTTATTATGCCATAATGCTGTATGAAGAAAGCAACTAGTCTTTGTTGAGCAGATAATAACTGCTTGTTTGAGGAATTGGTTTTCTATTTGATGGTAACTGCCAGGTTGGCTCCCTCTCAGACAAGCAGTTAAATAAAGAACATCAGTTACTGAAACCATAAGATCTTTAAAAAAGGAATAATTGAACTTCAAACTAAAAGTTGCTACAAAGGTACTGTGTCAATGTTTTTTTGATACATTTTAAGTTGGGAGTGGGGATTTAAACCCTAGATGTCTCTGTTGGAAACACCAAGCAATGCCATTGAACAATAAGGCTTCTAGGCAAAAGTAGTGAATCAAAGTTAAATTATTATTAAATAAAATGCATTACTATAGCTGCAATATACCTTGTCAAGGTCCTTAACAATTTTAGCCTTTGGTGAAGAATTCTCCTCATATTCCAACCACAACTCACCTATTTCCTGGGCTGCAATTTATAAATAGGAAGTCAAAAATTGTCAAACAACTAATTACTTTCAGGTAGAGGAATAACAAATTCATTTTCCTCACATTGACAACAATACGTGCGCACACATAGAGTTAGTGAATAAAGTACCTCTTGACCCTCCACCAAGTAATTTGCACATGTGGTCTAATGCTTCTCGTTCTTGTCGACTCTTCTCTTCCTTTGAAATCCCATCTGAAGGTGTAATGTCCCCAACAATGGCTATTCAAAAAAAATTTCACAAGGTAAAAATAACTTTTAATCGTTCACCAAGAGAATTTACTAAAGAAAAGCACAAATAAGTAGAGATTATACAATGATCCTCATAAATCACGACTAATAGAACTTTTAAACATTTAAGGTCACATAATTGTAGTGTACTTGTAAAAGGATTAGTTCAATCTGCTGCAATATCATATGGATCCAATCCACTTACGTGTGGCTTTGGACCATTATTCAATATAGGAAAAAAAATGGGAAGGTTATGAACACCTAAGTGTTCTCATTGGAGTATAGTAATTCTAGTTAGACCTAAGTGATCTCATTGAGATTCTAATCAGCAAGTTTATATAGCTAGTAAAATATTAAATTATCATATTTTTGTTTTATTTAGCTCAAAAAAAACTTTTGCACCATCATATCTATGTTTGCTTGCAATGTCAATATTTCGTGCTAATTGCTTATCATTCTTGTGCAATATGGATGCTGCAAATGCTAGACGGATTGACCATACACGGCCTGGCCCTATTGACGATTCGGTGTTAAAGTTGCAGCCCACCCATCGGTCAGAAGCTATTCGGAATGGGCAGGTACAATACAGCAGTAAATATTTATGTAAAATGTACACGCATTTAATTCATACAATATACATGCAGACGTTTGTCATATGTTAATCCAAGGATTTGTTTTGTGCAGGATCCAGGGGCCCTTACTTGCCATGGCCGTACTGAAGAGTTCTCCAACCGAGAGCCAATGGTAGATGATCGAGTTGTTGACATCATTAAGGCATTGGGCTTGGAGGGACTGCTAAGGCAGCCGGGTAGAGAGCTTGACCACGGCCTAATTACAGCCTTAGTGGAGCGATGGCGGCCCGAGACTCACACCTTCCACATGCCACATGGTGAGATGACCATTACATTGCAGGATGTGGAGGTGATTCTCGGGTTTCCTGTCGATGGTGACGCTGTAATAGGGAGCACACAGAAAACTTGGACGATTGTGTGCGAGGAGTTCCTTGGCTTTCGACCTATAACTCAAGACCAGCATAAGGAACTTCATGGCCAAAGGATTCTCATCAAATGGCTTTTGGAGCAAGTTGCTAATCCATTGCCGCCTAATGCCGAAGAGGATGAGCTACATAAGTACGCATGATGCTATATCCTAGCGCTACTGGGGAACACAATATTCATGGACAAATCTGGCGATAGGGTGCATCTAATGTGGGTGCAGCAGTTGGAAGACCTTCGCAACCCACGAAGGTACAGTTGGGGGAGTGCTTACCTTGTATGGTTGTACCGAGAGCTATGCAGGGCAAGCCATAAGGAAACCAGTCAAATCGGTGGATGCTTACTGTTGGTGCAGTATTGGGTATAGGCCAGGTTCCCCTATTTGTGCCTGGCAATTGAGCGTGGCCCACCAGTGGGCGCTTATGGTCCTCCAGCGCGTGGTCCTCTGTACCTGAAGTAAGTCTCTACCTTATAAAGATTAGTTCTTATTGTAGTGATATTATTAATTGCCTAGTTTTTATCTATAACATTATCTTAGTAGTTATATGTGATAACATTATAGTTTTAGTCATGACATTATCTTAGTAGGAAAGTTATAAATATTGATCTTTTGTTCTTGACAACACTTGTAGGTGGGCGTGGGTCCCAAACAAGAAAAACAGGCCTGCCCACATCTTCAGGGATAGGTATCGCCAGCAAATAGCTTCAATGTTGCCAAGCCAGGTATGAAAATGCCTTGTTTAACATGTTAACATGTTTAGGAACAAGATATATGTTTGGTGAATTTTGAAATATAAATATAGTTGCCTAATGTGTTGCGTACTTGTTTTTGGGCTACTGTAGGTGGTGTGGCAGCCGTATGAAGCCGATTTTGAGGACCTTCCGCCATGGTACGTTGCAGGGAGGGCTGTGTGGACGGCAACGGTGTTGCTTGTATGTTTCCACCTAGTAGAGATACATACACCGGATTGTGTCGTTCGTCAATTTGGGATGATCCAAGAAATTCCCAAAGATGTTGACACTGACACCGTGCTTCATGCCATTGATTTGAGGGGGAAGGTGGGCGTTGATTGGATGCGGAAACATGCTCTGCATTTACTAAATTGGGGTAACCGCCTTCAACGGTGTTGTCAAGCAGTGCTTGGTGATATGCCTCCACAGCATGAGTACTTCGACTGGTTCAAAAGGGTGACTCGGAGGTTCATTGATGTTCCTGGTGCTACACTGACTATACTGGTAACTTCTCCACATCTTGTACATATTACCGTACTTCTTAGCATGAAACCACTATTTATAAAACATGATATATGTGGTCCAATGTATGCTTAGCATCAAAGAAGTAGGTTAAAGTTGTTTTCTACTTAAGATTCCTTATAGAGAACTTTATTCGTTTACCTTATAGAGAACTTTGTTGATTTCAAAATTGAAAGTCACATTTCTTATTTCAGCCTTTAGAGTTATGGTATACATTCTTCTTCCCAATTTTTTATGGAATAACTTGAATTGCCCTACAAGCAGAGGGCCCATAAAACATTGATTGTTCATTCATACATACATAAACTGTATTGCATTACTAATATACTTGGTTTTTCCATGTGCAGATTGAAGGATACCTTCGTTTGTTGAGCCGTCACCCGGTGGGCACGGAGGACCACCAGGACATTATTGATGTGCTGACTGCAGTGCAGGCGATTGGCCGTGTACGACCTCGGGACCCTGAGGTCCCGAATGAGGAGGCAGCTACTCCTGCCGCAGCAGCTACTCCTACCGCAGCAGCTACTTAGAGGCCAAGCACTACTGAGAGCCCAAGCACGAGCATAGCTCCTACTAGACGTCTGCGTGTTCGTACCCCTCGAGTTGTCCCTACCTCTAATCCCCCTCCACCCACCCCACATCCATCCCTTAGCCCCACAATCCCTTCACCCACCCTACATCCATCCCGTAGTCCCACCATCCCCCCATTGACTCCACATCCTTGTGTTGGGCCTGACATTCGTCCACCCACCCCACGGTCATTTCCCGATGTGTCACTCATTCCATCCTTTGACTTGGGTATTCATCTAACCCCACCTAACATACAGCAGGAGCCACCCTCCGACAGTATGTCTATTGGCCCTTCATTAGCCATCACCCCACCCTATGTTCATGTTGAGGAAGCTGGTGGGTTACCTGTTCAACAAGAAGGTCGGCCGAAACGCATATCAAAGGCACCTCCTTGTGAGACAGGAGGGCACAAACATGGACACAACGCTGGGCCCGAGGCATCTGACGAAGGACATGCAAGACCTCCTCCTTATTATACGAGACGACATAAGGTCCAAAAAAGGTAACTGAAATGATACATTTTTAAAGTTTATTTTACAATATATGACCAGCTAAAAAGCATTATTTGTCATATAATAATTACTTAATCATTATGGTTTGTTCATTAATTATGTTCATGAAGATGATGATGCTATGAAAAGGCCGGAAGCACTAAAATTCAAGTTCAGCACAATAAAAGTAGCAACAAATAACTTTTCCAATGCCAATAAGCTTGGAGGAGGCAGCTTTTAGGTCGATTTTGAAGTGGCTGGTAATTTCCTAAAAGCTTAAGCTTCTTGGGACTTGGTAATTTATCAGTTTGGTTTTCTTCTTGTACTTGTATTAAAAACAATTGTGGTTCTTAGGTTATTCGAAACGAGGCCTTACTGTTGCTTACTTATTTGACCCGTGAAGCTGAGGTAAGATATTCCTGCCACTTTGTCATCTAATGGTTCTGCTGAACCTGTGCTTGAAAATGTGTTTGATTTCCCTACTAATTAATACAGTTTTGTGAATTTTAGGAGATTCAAAAAATTGTGGTCTTTGAAGGTGCATTTGAGAAGATTTTCAGCATCATTAAAGAGGAAGGAGGTTCAGAAGGTGGTGTTGTTGTGCAGGTGATTTACTGTTACTCAATTTATCATGGTAGTTTAATCAACTTTTCTAGCTTGTTTACTGATAAATTACTTGTCTTGCAAATGGCTTCTTATTGTTTGGGTGTCTACAATTTAAAACTTGTTTCCTTTATGGTCTTTTGAATGTGACACTTTCTCAATTATATCAATCAATCGAGTAGTTTGTCATGGATTACTAAGACAGCTTCAACAATGAAGTTATGATAGTGTTTAAGTGACTCTATTGCATATCACTAGTTCGCTAGCTAAATGAGCTGTTTATATGCTATAATTACATTGAGATTCAGCACCATTTGTGGGTTTTGGTCTGAATGTTCTATTTTGTCATTGTTTATTTATGGTTATGATTCTACTTGTAGCCTAAATTAAGGACTCTTGTAGTTTTGACCATTTTTTTGAGTTTGAAACCCACATGCTTTATATTATCCTTTGGCTGTCCTCTCCTGTATGGGTTATGTTGCTCATTTGACACATTCTAGTTGAACATTTTAGGTGACAAGAAAGCATGTACAAAGGCTTTGTTGATCCATCATTATGATTTTCTCTTTATGGTTCTACTCGCCCAGACAAACACCTAACATAGAAGAGAGAGAGAGAGAAGGGGGGGGGGGGGGGAGATATTCTTTGTAGAAAATTTGTTACAATAAACAAAGTTATGTGCATTGGCCTTGATTCTGAGTCCCATTTTCAAAACTTTTTGTTTTTCTCAGAATCACAGAACAACTTATGGTTGTTGACTGTTTAGCTATTCCTCAATTTATTCATTTCTATTTTTCTTTACAAGCATTTGAGAATTCTGCGAATATCTTGGTTATAAAACTATTATGCATGTAATGGTGCAAGACTGTCTTCAATTGTTGAACAACCTTCTCCGAACTAATGCATCTAATCAGGTCTGCAGCCTCTGTTGTGTTATATTTTATGCTTGAGATTCTCTCATGCTCCTAATGCTTCCAAGTGTGGTTCAGATACTACTGAGAGAGACTATGGGATTTGACCCCGTAATATCAATTCTGAAGCTACGGGGAAGTACTTACAGTTTCACCCAACAAAAGGTTAGATACTGAAATGTATATAAGATTTTACCATAGATCTTTGAATTTTCTGTCACAGAAGCCTTACTGGTATTTCTTCTTTTCCTTGAAACAAACGCCATGCCAGTAGACAATTAATCTACTCAGTGCATTAGAAACCATTAATTTGTTAATGATGGGAGGTACAGAGGCTGATCCTGGAAAAGATGCAAATAAGCTAACAAATAAAGCAACACTGGTTCAGGTTTCTTGCTAACTTCATATCTTCTATAATTACTTCCTTTAGAATCATTAACTTGGTGGTATCTTATCCTGTAATGTGTATATTGGTTGCAGAAAAAAGTATTGGATCATCTTCTTTTGTTGGGTGTTGAAAGCCAGTGGGCACCAGTAGCTGTCCGTTGCGCGGTAAGATGACTTTTCTGAACATTGTTCACTGTCTTTTTGCCTCTCTGTCTCTCTCTCTCTCTCTCTCTCTCTCTCTCACACACACACACACACACCCTTTTTGTGCACATAATTTGCACAGAGAGAGAGAGAGAGAGAGAGAGAGAGAGAGAGAGAGAGAGATAGATAAAAGTTTAGATATTACACAAATAAGCATTTAGGAATTCTATTTCAAATTTCTGGTTGTTGTTGGGTCATTCGCATAACAAATTTTTGTGTCGTGTATTGTGTCAGTCTGAAGAGGATCTTGCTCTGAAGCAACAATTGGAGCTATATGTGGAGAGAGTTCAGGATGCTGACCCTAACTTACAGATTGTTGCACTTGAGAGCATGAGGTAATAGTATTTAATATTTGCTTTCACTTAATATAATTCTGATCTTTATGTTATGGTTTAATGTTTGGGACTTTGTTAACATTTTTGGGTATAAGTTATAATTCATCAATTTGGTTCCTTGATTGATAAAAACATTTCTGGGGTTTTAGATTAACTTTGAAAACATTAGCTCCTTGTATAGAATGGAAACATATGTCATAATAGCATGTAAAATTTTGATAATTGTAGGCAGGAAATCCGAACCTCTACAAGCTCCATGACTTCGGTCCCAAAGCCATTGAAATTTCCGCGTCCACACTATGGAACATTAAAGGCATTTTATGAAACCATGGGGAACTCGGAATTGAAGGTATAATTTTGTTTGCTTGGACATTGTCTATTATAGAAGTAGCATTCTAGCCTATCTAATTAACTTTCTTTGTCAATGCAGAAGTACCTCGTTGATATACTCTTCGTTCTGGCTCTCACCATGTCTGTTGAGGGAGAAAGGGTACGACTGAAGTTTATTGTATTGTTTTTGCTGATTTGTTTAGTTGATTCTCTTTACAATTGCTAAAGTAAATTCGTTTTATGTTATTTGGGACTAACATATATTTCATTGCTTTTCTATTGCTGAAAATTCTTTTAGGAGAGCTTAAAATATAGATTGGAGGGTTCAGGAGGTGATATTGGCTCATGGGGCCATGAATATGTGAGGTGAGTG
This sequence comes from Quercus robur, assembly GCF_932294415.1. NCBI lineage: Eukaryota > Viridiplantae > Streptophyta > Magnoliopsida > Fagales > Fagaceae > Quercus > Quercus robur. The sequence goes on along the minus strand of NC_065535.1, from coordinate 29,084,340 downwards.
TCGTCTGATTAAAATACATTGTGGTCTCTATTGGGTTTTTAGGTGGTGGTAGGTAGTTTGATCTGGTCAAATCAAATTTCATTGTATGGTTTTTAGGTTATGGTAGTGTTTGAAGTTCAATCCATATAAATTAATATTAACCTCACTCACTATTGATTATTATTATTTTTTATGTGTAATCAGGAACTTAGCTGGAGAAATTTCACAGGAATATGCTAAGTGACAGGTTAGAAATCAATGCTATATTAGTTTTCTTTATGAAGAAGAAAGCTTGTTATGGGTAGTAGGACCATTCTATAAATCTTATTTTTAGAAACCAGTAAAAAACAACTTTTTATTCATATGCATTTACAGCTCAAAAAATTTAAAATTTGGTTCCATATGCATCTTGATAAACAGATTAAAGTGCTTTAAACTTTATACTATTATGTATTATGATATCCTTGCTTCCCTGAATTTGAAAATATGTATTATGTGGTATGGTATTGGAGTAGTATTACATCTTAATAATGCTCATTGCTCTGTGAATAGAGTGGTGCATTCTCTTTCGATAGAGGATTTTCTCTAGAATTTTATCTTCTTTGGCCTTCAATACTTTATTGTTAAGAACTCCTTCTTAATTTTAATATATTTAATTTCTTTGAATTTACCACAACAGAGCGAAGAAGTTCCAATCAAGGATCTTATGGAGCTTGTTCAACAAATAGTTGCTTTTCACATGAAGGTATGATTCAGTAACATGTTACAGTATGACGACTATAGGTGACATTTGAAAGGATTATTTTATTTTATTTTTAGTTTTTAGTTTTGTTCTAATCATTGTGAATTGCAATGTAGCACAATGCCGAGCCTGAAGCTGTTGATCTTCTAATGGAGGTATTGAGCAGTATTTCTCTTTTGATTTGATTTGTTTATTGTGCTTTCCTGCCCTCAATTTTTTTCTCCTCTTGGTGTTTGGCCAATAATGAGATGTGTGTAATCTGACTAATGCTAGGTTGAAGACCTTGATCTTTTAATAGAGCATGTTGACAGCACGAATTTCCGAAGGACATGTCTCTATCTAAGTAGTTCGGCTAGGTAAGTGGGATTATACCATAAATTTGTGGAGATTTTTATCCAATGGATTAATCATTTTACTTGTCACAAAAAAAAAAAAAAAGATTAATCATCTATAGTAGCCTGAATTAAAAAAACAGCAGAGGAATTAAAAGTTACAGTTCTCCAGCTAGCATGGGATTTTTATAGGGGGTAGGGGTTCATGGTTAGACCAAATTGGTGCATGTGTTACTTATTATTATGTTATTTATTTGTTTTTTTTTTTAAATTTTTTGTTTATTTTATTTTATTTTTAAGTATGTTTAATTTTGAGTTTTGTTTTGGTCATTTATTGCTCTTTTTCTGGTTAAGTCACATGAAAGTTTATTTATTTCTTAAAATAAAAAGATATCTACATTTGGGCTCAAAAATTAAATCCCTTGAGAATACTATGTAACTACGTAAAAGATTGACATCTGACATGAGCTTGCTCTTGTTCAAGGACTTGGAACACTATACTTTATAATAATTGGAACACTTTTGCTGCTTCTTAAGGGTTGAGATGAACGGGTTATTATTTACTAAAGAACATTGCAACATAAATTTTCTGCCTTATATGAAATGCTATACCAATATGTTCAATAAATGACAACCTTTTGCCTTAGGGTTCTTATTTCTAAAGAGTATTGCAACTTGCAACATTAGTTTTTTGTCATGCATGAAATACTGCACCAAAACTAAGTTTATAATTGCTCAGTAAACTACAGTCTTTTGACTCGGGTTGTTTATTTCACCTCTCTTTCTCTCTCCCCCCCCCCTTGATGACATTTCACATTGCAACGTAATGTAGATACCTCCCTGGACCTGATGACATGTTGGTTCTAGATACAGCCTACATGATTTATTTAAAATTTGAGGAGTATCCAAATGCACTTCAGATTGCCCTATTTCTGGATAACATGGTTTGTACTTTAAGAAAAATACTTTTTATAACTCATCCTTCCCTTACTATTCAATTGTGCATTGTGTTTACCTGTATTTGGTAAAGAGCTACAAGGGGAATTATATTTCTTCATTGATTGAAGAATTTCACAGCTACACATTACTAGAAAATCTTATTAAATACTTGATAAAATTTATGATGCAATCCTTAAAATGTTATTTTGGTTTGGTCCTCATAGTCCAAAGTATTTGTTGGCAGTATGTGAAGCAAGTTTTTACTTCCTGTAATGATTAGCTGAGAAAGAAGCAATTCTGTTACATCCTTGCTTGCCATGTAAGTCTTCAATTCTACATACTTTTGATTTCCTTTGAGTTTATATTGTTGACTAACTTGTTCATCTGGATGAATTTTAGAGAGTGGGTTTGATTTTGTATTCTTTATGAATTGAACTATTTGGCATGATCCTGCACTGTTGCTAGGATTATATAGGAATTTCCTCCTTTTGTATTTAAAGTTAATCATGTCCATATTGTTGGGTTATAGTATCTGTCTAATGTAGTTACTCTGTCCTGATCATTGTTGCTGGGTATTATTATAGGATGATGAAATAGTCATGACTGTTGTCCTTGGTCAGCTTATTTCTTTTATTTTATTTTTAGGGATGGATTGTAGAGTTTGATAATTTCTTGTACTTTGTTGCTATTTTTTGACATGGGAAGGGTAACTTATGATAGATGATTAACAGAGAGGGTGCAAGTGGTAAGAAACTTGTGGGTGAGGCTTGGAATTGGATTTTGAGAAGCTCTATTGACAGATTGTCCCTTTTCTGGTATGGGTTTTGTAAACCTCAGGAGCTGTAATGTTCTTGTTTGAAGGCAATTTTGGTAATATCTTGCACATAGGAGATTGCAGACTCACGGCTGAGTGTGTACAAAGTTTACCAAAGAAGTTTGTTGCCAAGAAAGGAAAAGTACCAAGGTGTCAACTTGATTATGTTTTCCTAGACTGCACATTTGGGAGATTTCGTCAGAACCTTCCCAGCAAGCACTCAGCAATCCAACAGGTACCCACGGTCTTCATTCTATTCATGTTTCTTTTATAATTTATGAAGTGATCGGTGGTCTCAAACATGCTGCGATGTGTATATTATGACCTTACTGTAAGCCCTACATACTTTTTTTTTTTTTCCTCATGTTAGATTGAAATGTGCAGAACTTGCAAATATAATACAGCTGTCTTTATATACTTGTATTTGGTTTAATCAAAATCTATTTTCATGGCTATTACCATTGATAGTATCTATCTTGCTTGCTCCTTTGTAGTTTTAGTTTGTTTTACATTAAGGTAATCTTTTGAAAATTTGTGGAAACAATATTCTGCATCTTTAATTTATGGATCATGAAAATTTTTCTGTAGATAGCATATCCTTAGAAACCTCATTTCAAACCTCATCAATGGTTAATTCATTTAGCAGGCATTCATATTTGATGTGTAATTATAAATGAGCCCTTATGTAGGCCTAATTTTTTCCTAGGATACTTTATTTTCCTCTACACATTTTTTTTATTGCTACATCTAACCTCAAGGTTAATATGAGTTCTGGTTTAGGTATATATCATAAATGGATGCTGTTAATTCACAGTTCATTCTTGTTATACGTATCATTATCTTAGTGTCCATAAGTAAGGCACTTAAGCAGGCTTTGGGAATTCTTACTAGCATTATTATATATCAGTAATAGTAATCAATAAGGGCATCCAATTGTGAAAGAAATTCCATTCAAATTATTTTAAAATAGATGACCTTTTATTCTCCTTGTCATAATCTTGACAATTGTTTGCGTAATAAAAAAGTTTCATGTTTATGTTTTATTATTATATTTCTTAGCAGTTTATGACTCTCTCTCTCTCTCTCTCTCATTGGAGTGAGTGCGTGTGTGGGCATGTGATTGTTTTTCTCTACAGTTCTATCTTAAATGTTAAGCACATTTCTTATGTCACTGTATCAATATAACCTCAATTTGCTTCTTACATTTCAAACTACGTTTCCATGAAATAGGTTATTAATTGTATATGGCAGGATCCTGATGCCCTTGTGGTTTATCTGACCTGTGACCTTCTTAGCCAGGAAGAAATTCTGGCAAATGTGTCCCAAACATTTGGGTCCAAGATCTATGTTGATAAAGCCTCTAATCCAGAGTGTTTCCAAGCTCTAACCCTAACATTTCCTGACATTATCTCTGAAGATTCCTCGTCCCACTTCCAGGTATTAGATGGATTTCCTAAACTATATGAAAGAGCAAAAGCAAAGCTTTTGGAGGCCCAAGCTCACTGCCAGCCTACCCCTCTCATAATCCGCCCATCAGCACAGTGGTATGCATGTGAGGAAGAGTTCTTGGAGAATGAAAGTCAAAGAAAACTGAGAATGAATGAGGCAGTAAGGGACCAATTTGGTGTTTGGCATGTTTGTTACTCCATTCACTCATCCAAGGAAGAATTAGAATGGGCCCTGCAACTTCTTGTGCCGAAAGGGGTTGTTTCAACAACCCGCAGTTGCAGGGCCATGGAGCTAGATTTTGTTAAGAAACACTGCTTTGGCAATCAAGTAGCTCCAAATGACCCTATCTGGAAGCTTCTTGATATTTCCACAGAAGGTTCTCCAGATTTGGATGTATCCGTCAAAGGTGTTAGTGGTTCTCCTATGGTTGAAGAGCACACCCAAACTTATGCTCAACCTCAATTTGAACCAGTAAAAGTATCTACTGGCCTAAAAGGACTTATAAAATTGTCCCCTCCAAGCAAAAAAGTGACATTATTTGGAAGAGCGAGACTTGGTCTCCAAGATTTTAGTTTTTCACATGAAGGTCCAATAGTTGCATCTATCAACAATAACCCTCCACAAATATCTGCCAGCAAAGTAGAAGAATTCTCATTCCAGGAGGAAACTGAAGTGAAATGCCATAAGTCAGAAAGCAAGACAGGTATAGCAGATAAGAGTGTAATAGTCTTGCATGTTATGTTTTCTGATAAGAGTGTAATAGTCTTGCATGTTATGTTTTCTGGCTAGTGCACATGCGGGTTATTCAAATATTATTGGGCGATGACAGCAATAAGAACCAACACTTAGCTCCAAATATTTGGGGTTGGTTATGGAAACTCGACATATTAATCAAGTTCAAAACGTATTCTTTCATTCTATTATATCCGAAATCATAGTTTTTGTTACATCTTTAATTGACAAGTGCTGTTTTGCTAATTTTATTAGTATTATTTTAGGACTTCCTCTACCTTTTTCGTTCCATTGACTAGAATCAAACTCTCTTTTTTATTAGTGCATTAATTGCTCTACTTGGCATATGACCAAACCATTTCACATGACTCCCTCCCATCTTTTTATTAATAAAGGCCATCCAATTTTTAAGCGAATTTCCTCATTTCATATTCTATCTTATTTTTTTCATTTATTCATCTTAACATTCTCATTTCAATTACACTTATTTTATAAACATATTGCTTCTTAACAACATTTAGAGGGGCTAAGCCTCATGAAGTTGGGGAGTTTGAAAATGTGTTGTATGATTATGTTGTTTATCAGGACCGTATCTATTTTTGAACTTTGCTCTGTACGTAGGGTCCAAGGAAACTGATGAAAAGGCTACGAGGTTCTAAAGTTGGATATCTTGGACTGTTGGACGCCAGAAAATCACTATGGATGGACTGAATCTAAGTGTTAAACATTTCTAGATTTAGACCATCTATAATGATTTTCTGGAGTCCAACCGTCCAAGATATCCAACTTTAGAACCTCGTCAACCTTTTCATCAGTTTCCTTGGACCCTACCTCTGAGGTCCACGAAAATGGAGGTGTATCATAAGAAGTCGGGTAGGTGTATTCAATCGATAAGTGGACCAAATGGGGACTGTATGCCCGTCAGCTACTCCAGCTCAGTACATGGTCTTCTTCTTCGGGCTCTATCTGGTTGCTTTGGGGACTGGTGGGATCAAACCTTGTGTTGATCAGTACTGCCTTGATGATTTAGGTTAGTTTTTAGTGCGTGTAGCGCTGCTGCTTGGTTTTCTTGCCTTTTTGGGTGGACATCATACTATGTTGCTTTTGTGATGGTTTTATTTCTGCGCAAACGGCTTCTCATTTATTGAAATATCTTTGATATGGGTAGGAGCTGGCAGAACCATCAATAAGAGATGCATTTGTTTCTTGCATTCAACAAGGTGCAGATCGTGTGATTGTAAGCCCATTTTTTCTCTTCCCTGGACGACACTGGCATCAGGTAGCTCGGCTTACTTTCCTTTGGTGCCTTGATTATAGATATACTGTACAAAATTGGTGACTAGATTGATTTTTTTTTTTTTTTTTTAATAAAAATGCTTTGTGTCACTTTACAGGATATTCCTTCGTTAGCTGCTGAAGCTGCAAAAGAACACCCTAATGTGTCATATATCGTTACTGCACCTCTTGGTCTGCATGATCTACTTGTGGTATAAAATTTTATCCTTTTCCTTCTATTGGGCCAACATCCGAATGAATGTCTCTAAAGCTTTGCCAAAAGTTTAAATTATGCTTAACTTTCTGATTGGGCTATGTGCTCTAATTTTATAGTGCTTGCTAGTTTTTTAATCTTCACACCATTTATATTTTGCAAAATGTTCCTCATTATTGCTCTTTGTGGGGAACTTATTAATTTGAACTCAAGTTCTCTCCATGGAGAGATCTGGGAAATGCCATTGAACTAAAAGTTTTTTGGCCACTCCAGCCGTAACATGCTTTTCCCTTTCTTCACAAGTGGTACTGTTATATAATACTCTTGATTTATTAAATTAAAACTAGACCCCATTTGGGGCCAATCTGGAGTAATCGAGTAACCCCTGCTTTAAGATTTTACTAATATTTAGATGGAGAGGCATATGTATCCTTCTTAAATGAAATCTATTTGCTTAATTTTTTAGCTAAAATGAAAGTTGTGTTAGTGGTGCTGATCTGGATGGAACTCATGTAGACAAGTCTTTGTAATTTTGTTTATTATTTAATGTGCAATGACACTACATAGTAGCTGTTATTGAAGTATTGTCACTATAATGATAGATCTAGTCATATTCATGCTTTGTTCACTATAAAGAACTTGTTCTTTATAATTAATGCTTTGTTCAACACAAATTACTTAGCTTTGTGTAGAATTGTACTGATGACATGAGATCATTTCACTGTATGTACCTACATGAAAGTTTGACATTTTTCCCAACTTTGTCAACTGCATAACAAATTCTGCCCCAGGAAAAAAATTCACTGTTAATTTATTTTTGCTGCACAGGTGCCTTGATAAAGCCGCTGTAGTGTCAGATGTTGAGAGCAAAAGTGAGGAATTCTCCAATCCATGGAGGCTTTGCACTGTAACACAGGTGGAAGAATTGAAGATTTTGATCCGCATGTTTCCAATCTGGGCTACTGGAATTGTCTTTTCTGCTGTTTATGCCCAGATGTGTACAATGTTTGTGGAGCAAGGAATGATGATGGACACAAGCATTGGTTCTTTCACCATTCCCGCAGCCTCTCTCTCATCCTTTGATGTCATCAGTTTTATTTTTTGGGTCCCCATGTATGATAGGGTAATTATTCCAATTGCAAGGAAATTTATTGGCAAGGAGCGAGATTGTATGACAAGGTTTATATTATGAGATTTGTATTACTGGAAAGGTTTGCTCTGTAGAAATTTGTATTACAAGATTTATATTATGAGATTGTAGGATCTGCATTTACAAAGTTGGACAGTAATGCTCTTGGTGTATTTCATAATAATGTTATATTAATAATTTCAAAATGCAGTACATTTTGTTTTTAATGTACTACATTCACATTTTTGATGCTCTTAGAACTAGTCTAGATAGGTGATTACCAAATACAACCCTTTGAATCGAGTTTCTGGTTTACACCTACAGGAATGCAAAACAAATGAAAAAAAAAAAAAAAAACTTCCCAGTGGAAATCGAGTTTCTAAAACTCGATTTCCATTTGGGTGGCATTATCGCAAATAAATTACATAAAGCAATTTACAAAAATGCCACTTCAATGGAAATCGAGTTTTAGAAACTCGATTTCCACTGGGAAATGTACTCTCACACTTCCCCCTAAAAAATTTTGCTCTCGGGTTGGGAGGAAAATTACCCAGTGGAAATCGAGTTTTAGAAACTCGATTTCCAGTGAAATATTTACAAAAGTGCCACGTTCACTGGAAATCGAGTTTCTAAAACTCGATTTCCAGTGATATATTTACAAGAATGCCACGTTCAGTGGAAATCGAGTTTTAGAAACTCGATTTCCACTGGGGAATTTTCCTGCCAACCCGAGAGCAAAATTTTTTAGGGGGAAGTGTGAGAGCAAACTTCCCAGTGGAAATCGAGTTTTAGAAACTCGATTTCCATTGAACGTGGCATTTTTGTAAATTGGTTCATGTAATTTATTTGCGATAATGCCACCCAAATGGAAATCGAGTTTTAGAAACTCGATTTCCACTGGGAAGTATTTTTTTTTTTTTTTCCGTTTGTTTTGCAGTCCTATAGGTGTAAACCAGAATTACTTTTGTCCCTTCCCCTACAATAGTAAAAGAGATCCAGAACACATCACATGGTCAGCGGTAAAGAAGTAGATACAAGCATAATCACCAGTCAAGGAGAGAGTACATCAGATGCAAACAATCGGATTCAAACAGTTACTATTCATGGGCATTTTAGTTGCCCTTAGCACACAAAAAGAGTCAATACATTATCATCGGTTCAAACAAGGCCGCTGTGGTTGAAGTTGGCAAAGTAGTAGCTACATTGCCAATGCCATATCATTGCATTACAGGCAAAAGCTGCACAACGCAATTAATGTAACGAGTACAATGGATAACAAATGTTCAATTAGCACAATATTTAGCAATAAACAAAATAAAAACTAAGTCAATACAACATAGTCTACATAGTCGTCTAACACTTGTCCATACTGATACAACATACTCTACATAGTCACCTATAACTTTTCCATACTGATACAACATAGTCTACATAGAATTTGCTGCACTTGTCCATACCGAATATAACCACAAGTCCCACGTACAATGCCATTCAAAAATCCAATCTCCGCTCGCCTGACAACCACGAAGGTACAGTTGTTAGTTTCCAAATGTGAAGAACAACAACCAAATGACATTCTGAGCATATTATATAAAAACAGTGACAACACTTGCCTAGTTTGCAGCACCACCACTTGTCGAAGCCCCATGGGAACTGGGACAACATCTGCGGTTATGCCCCTCTTGATGACACACTCCACATCGTTGCCTTGGTTGAATCTCCCTCAAGTCCGGATCTTCCCTCCGGCTTCCCCGTTCTCGTCGTATCCCATCCATTTCATTCCTTAATCTTGACTTCACAGGACGACCTTTGCCCCGCAATAGCTGTGGGTCAGGCACCCACCGTGGTTCGCAAACATCCCTCCACAATGACTCTGATTTTGGCACCACAAAATGATGTGAATATGTCTGAATGGCGTTGTTCAAACTGTAACATGGGTCAATATAGCTGGTCGCATCAAGGTGCAGACCTTTAAGAACTTTAATTGCATGTGAACAAGGGATCTTCAAGTTTTGCCACTTTCCACAACCACATGTTTGCTCAATTACGTGCACTTCATGACTGTGGTTTCCCCCTCCACCTCTATGGTCGTTATACGAGGTAACCACTTGATATACACCAATTTCATGATTAAAATTCCTCAGAGTGTGTCCTGCAGTTTTCTGCTCATTTTTGTTATAGATCTTCATTGCATAATCACTCCACACCTTACCTTGAGAGAGATCAGAAAGAATTTTTTCATGTCGATCGTAGAAATATGCAACAAGTTTGGATCATGTGAACTCAACCATTGTAGCAATGGACAAATCGCGGGCACCTTTAAGTACCCCATTAAAACACTCAGAGATATTGGTTGTCATTGCCCCGTAACGTCTTCCACCATCTTGTGACTGGGTCCATTTGTCAACATCCTCACTCATTAGATATGTGTAAGGCATATAGCATAGGATGTGGCGATCAATAGGGTCTACACCCCTCAGTAAATTAATCTCGGCCTCCTTAATGGTTTGCATTATGGACGTGAATTTTGCTTCATGAGTCGCATATCCAGCTTTCAAGGCCAATGCCTTTAAAGTCGGGTCCTTAAATTTTGTGTTGAAGTTGCTAGCAACATGTCGAAGGCAATATCGATGATATACCTGTTCTCTTCCGTCCTCACCTCTAGGCCACTCTTGAATGGCGCATCTGATACCTTTATGTCGGTCAGAAATAATGCAAATGCCATCCTTAGGTATGACATGCTCTATGGAAGTCCTAAGACACTCTAAAAACCAACCCCAACTAAGCCCTGACTCCCTGTCTACAACAGCAAAGGCGAGAGGCAAAACCTTTTGGTTAGCATCAGTTGCCATTGCAATCATCAACACCCCTTTGTATTTACCATACAAATGAGTCCCATCAATACTGATCACTGGCCTGCAATATTTGAATGCAGCAATGCATGGAGCGAATGCCCAATATACATAGCGAAGTACCGCAATACCTTCGTATGGCCTAGGTATGGTGTGATAGCTGTACTTGGTACCTGAGTCTTGATCCAAGTATGCCAACAACAATTTCCGCAACCTTTGGTAAGACTCCTCCCAATCCCCAAATATCTTAGCAATTGCCTTTTGTTTTGCGTCCCATACTTTATAGTAAGAAAGCTCATGATTATACTTAGTACGTATGATCTCCCAGAGCTCATCAATACGAGCAGTGTGATTTTGTCGCAATTTTTCCACAATTTCTGATGCAACAAAATTAGAATCCATCATTCTACCGTCTCTTTGCAGGCCAAAGGGTATACAAGTGTGTGGACCCACATAAGACGTGACCACCCACAGACCATTAAGTTTATTCTTCATGAATGCCCCAACGTACCACTTGCAATTGTCATCAACACATGCGACGCACAATTTTGTGGTGCTCGACCTCCGGGTTATAAAATTTCTATTATCATTTGCTGCGTATATTGTCAATGCACGTTTCACCGCCGATTTATTTGCAAAAGTCAACCCTTTACAAAAATGCATCCCATCTTGCCAAGTACAAACAAATGGTTCTAATAGACGTGAAGGATCAAACATATTTTCCCAAGTATTTGCGTAGAATGAGTTAGCAGGAGGTCTGTAGCCAGTGGTCGTATTTGTATCACGCTAGATGCCAATATCATCGTCTGCATCACCTTCATCATGGAACTCCATATTTTCCTCTTCAAAATGGGGAACGATTTCATGGTCATCCACATCGTTCTCAAGGTCGCCTTGTTCAATCCTCTCTTTGTACTCATCCACACCATCAATACTTTCACCATCATTCGTAGCATGATCTTCGTCTTCGTCTTCGTCATCCTCCTCTAAATGTGTCTTTTGACAATGGAGGGTTTCACCAGTATTTACAACATGATCTTGAGATGGGAGCATATAATCTCCCATTGTATACCCTCCCATTGCAGTGCATCCATCATCAAGGGCTGTAAATTGTAAAGACGTAGTTGTTTGTTGCACCATCTCAGTATCAACTTCCACAAGCGGCTCTGAACTTATGTACAACTCAGCAGCATTTACTTAGGGCATTTTCTGGATCCTATTAAACATCATCTTCACATGTTTGTCTTCTTTAATCGCCATATACTCGTAATTTATCCGTTCATGTAGGACTTCTTGTGGGTAACAATAAATAATCTTGATGTCATACCAAGCAGAGTTCAAATTCAATTCGTCCATTATTTTCAACTTCAAATCATTCAACGTCTTCAACTTACGACGTATCATCATGGGGTAGCATTGGATACCTGGCCCTGTAAATGGAAATCCCTCAATCCCCCCAGGATTGTTAAGGGGTCCACCGTAGTATACATTTATATCAATATTCTTCAGATGTTGTGAACCTATTAAAGAGTCAAGTATAATATGTTAGCGACATATTTTTTTCTTTCATTTAACATCAATTACAAAACCTTTTCTATCTACTCAAAGTACAAAAATCACAAATTCTCACCCCACAATTGCATATACTCACCCCACATCACATACAAACACACTCAATCATTATCATTTCGTACTCAAACAAATAAAAAAACTAAAAACAAAACTCACCCCCATTACAAAATTTCAACTCAGCTCTAACTAATATAAATAAAAATATCAAACCAAACAACAAGAAAAATAGCCATGATAAAAGCCTAGCAATACAAATATATATCTACAATATTTTTTACTTGTTATAAAATCCTAGCAAATATATACATTAACTTGCAAAAATAGTCATGATAAAAGCCTAACAATACAAATATATATCTACAATATTTTTTACTTTGTATAAAATCCTAGCAAATTATATACACTAACTTGCAAAAATAGTCATGATAAAAGCCTAACAATACAAATATATACCTAAATATATTTTTTACTTTGTATAAAATCCTAGCAAATATATACACTACCAAATATAACTTCTTACAAACCCCACATTTGCATATTCACATACAAACACACCCAATCATTATCATTTGTTTCCAAAATAAAATAAAAAATAAAAAATCATTAATTATACTAAAAAAAAAAAAAACTAAACACACAACTCACCCCATTACAAACCTTCAAATCATTCTATCAAAAATATAAAAAACAATATCAAACCAAACAAAAAAATTAGTCATGATACACATACCCATAAAAAAACCTAACAATACACATATAAATATATATATATATATATATATATTATATTTATATATGTAACTAATTAGAGAGATTGAGAAACCTTACCTGACATGAGGATGTGGGGTGAGTTTGATTTGAAGTTTGTAATGGGGTGAGATTTGTATGAGAGTAAAAGAGCACAGCCAGATAATAAATTTTATGCTGAAATGAAAATGAGTGAGAGGAAGGATGTGGGTGCTAGCATGTATACCTATAAGCCAGACAACTGAATGTATACCTACAATGAGTGAGCATGTGCAAACTGCAAAGGCTGACTCCTGAGAAACCCCAGACCAGACAAAACCAGCTGAGCTGTGGGACTTGACATGACCAGACATCAGACACGATTAAAACAAGAGAGTAACTGTACTCAAAAATCGAGTTTATGAGACTCGTTTTCCAGCTGGAAATCGAGTCTCTAAGACTCAAGATCCACGTGGAAATCGAGTCTAAAAGACTCGATTTCCAGCTGGACCATTCCACCCCATACAGGCCAGATCACAGTAGAAAATCGAGGCCCAAAGGCTCGATTTTAAGACCAAAATCGAGCCTCTAAGGCTCGAGATGCTATAAACGAAATATGTTTCTAAGGAGAGCCTACTAACTAGATAGTTTCATTTTTAAGGCCAGTTGGCCATTTTCGCCGCTATTCTCGATTGGGAGTACGGCCTCGGCCCCATAAGTCATTGAAAAGGAAGTTTCACCCGTTGACCGCCTCGGCGTCGTCCGATAAGTCCATAAAACATGCGGGAGCTCTTCCACCCATCTCCCCTTTGCATCATCCAATCTCTTTTTCAGACCACTTACTATGACTTTGTTTACGGCCTCGGCTTGCCCATTTCCTTGAGGGTAGGCAGGAGTGGAATACCGGTTAATGATCCTAAATTCGCAGCAGTACTCCCTGAAGTTCTTACTATCAAATTGGAGACCGTTGTCCGAGATGAGTGTGTGTGGAGTTCCGAAGCGTGTAATAATGTTTTTCCAAATGAATTTCTTGGCATCCACATCCCTGATGTTGGCCAAAGGTTTAGCCTCCACCCACTTGGTGAAATAATCAGTCCCGACTATTATGTATCGCTTATTTCCTGCCGCTTTGGGGAAAGGACCGACAATATCAAGACCCCACTGAGCAAACGGCCAGGGGCTGGAGAGAGGGTTAAGGACTCCTCCGGGTTGGTGGATATTTGGGGCGAATCTCTGGCACTGATCACACTTCTTTGCATATTCTTGGGCCTCCCTTTGCATGTTCGGCCACCAGTATCCTTAGGTAAGTGCCCTGTGCGCCAGCGATCTTCCTCCGGTGTGACTTCCACAAATCCCCTCATGTAACTCTTCAACCAAGGACTCGGATTCTTCTGGGTGTATACATAATAGGTATGGCCCAGAATAGGGGCGCCGGTATAGTTTGTGGTCTTCCGATAACCAGAACCGAGGAGTGTTCCTCCGTATCTTCTCGGCTTCTAGTTTCCCTTCTGGTAGTGTATCGCCCTTCAAGAAGTTCAATATAGGATCCATCCAACTAGGACTCTTTCTAACCTGATGGACCTGAGCTTTCTTTCCTCTAGTGGAGCTTGTCTGGCATAAATCCTCAACAAGGATTGTCCTGGGCAGGTCATGTGCAGAGGATGTGGCTAGAGTGGCTAGGGAGTCTGCATGTGTGTTCTTGCTTCTCGGAACATGCGTCAGGTTAAAGGATTCAAAGTCTGACTGCAGACGTTTGACCCGGCCAAGATATTCCTGCATTCGGGCATCTCTAGCTTCCAACTCGCCCATCACTTGGCCCACGACCAATTTGGAGTCCGAGAACGCTTCCATTGCCCTTCCAACCAATTTCTGAACCATCATCATCCCTTGAAGCAAGGCTTCGTACTCGGCCTCGTTGTTTGTAGCCGAGAACCCAAATCTTAGTGATTTCTCAATGGCAATGCCTTCAGGCGATATTAAAACTATCCCAATTCCAGATCCTCTTTGGTTGGCCGCGCCATCCACGTAGACTTTCCAGCACAAGGTCTCCCATGTTGAGATTGTGCCAACGGATTTTCCATCCATGTCTTCTTTCTCGGTTGTTGTTTCTATAGAGGGTTCAGCGAATTCTGCGACTAAATCAGCGAGGACTTGACCCTTGATAGAAGACCTAGGCATGTATTTAATGTCAAAAGCACCCAACAACGCACTCCACATGGCGATCCTTCCTGTGTAATCGGCGCTTCGGAGCACCGACCGAAGGGAAAGCTGTGTTAAAACAATAATCGTATGTGCCTGAAAGTAATGAGGGAGCTTCCGTGTGGCGTGCACTACTGCCAGAATTGCTTTCTCCAATGGTAAGTATCGCACTTCGGCCTCATGTAATGATTTACTCACGTAGTACACTGGTCGCTGTACCCCATTGTCATCCCGTATCAGTACCAGGCTTACAGCATGAGGGGCTACGGCTATGTATGCAAACAGTACCTCGTCTACCTCAGGGCTAGACATGATGGGTGGTCGTGATAAGTATTCCTTGAGTTGCTGGAAGGCCCGGACACAATCCTCCGACCACTCAAACCTTTTCCATTTATTTATCAAGAGGTAAAAAGGTCGACATCGGTCTGCAGATCGTGATATGAACCGGTTTAATGCTGCGATCATGCCAGTAAATTTTTGTACTTCTTTCGGATTTCGAGGAGCCTGTAGGCTATTAATCGCTTTGATTTGGTCTGGGCTTACCTCTATCCCTCTGTGAGTTACCATATAGCCTAGGAATTTCCCAGACCCGACCCCGAATGAACATTTGGAAGCGTTAAGCCGCAACTTATGCTCTCTTAAGATGTCAAAGATGATCTCCAGGTCCTTTACTTGCTCGGACACTATTTTACTTTTTACGACCATATCGTCTATGTAGACTTCAATAACTTTGCCCAGCTGTGGTTCGAACATTCTGGTCATCATTCTTTGGTAAGTTGACCCTGCGTTCTTCAGTCCGAAAGGCATTACCTTGTAGTGATAGTTCCTGATGGGTGTCATGAACGCCGTCTTCTCCTGATCCTTTAATGCAAGGGGTATCTGATGATAGCCCTGGAAGGCGTCCAGGAAGCTCATTCGAGGGTGGCCTACAGTTGCATCCACCAGTCGGTCAATTCGAGGCAAAGGGAATGGGTCTTTCGGGCATGCCTTATTCAAGTCCGTGAAGTCCACACAGACTCGCCATTTCCCCGTTTTCTTTCTCACCACCACCGTATTTGCCAGCCATTCAGGGTAAAAAACTTCTTTAATGGCTCCTGCCTTTTTCAGCTTCATCACTTCGTCTCTAATAGCACTGGCATGTTCCTTTGAGGGACGTTGGGGTGGTTGCTTCTTTGGAATGGAAGATGGGTTAACATTCAAGTGGTGACAAATAAGGCTAGGGTCAACCCCTGGGGCATCGTATGCGTCCCATGCAAACACATCGATATTTCTTCTCAGAAACCCAACCAGTTCCTCTTTTTCTTGAGGAGGCAACTCGGAGCCGACCTGGAAAAATCTCTCGGGGTCATTGTCAACGGCAAACTTTTCTAAACTCTCACACCTTTTCTCCTCGGCTGGCTCATCGACCTGCTCTGCCAAGGTGGCTGGTTGCTATAAGTTCTCAGAGGCCGAGGACTCGGCAGTGGACCGATGCGAGATGGCGGCCACCATACACTGCCTGGCCATGGCCTGATCTCCACGAATCTCTTCTACTTGGCCTCTGGACGGGTATTTCACCTTTTGGTGAAGTGTGGAGGATACAGCTTCTAGGGCATGGATCCATGGCCTGGCTACTATCGCTATGTAGGGCGAGTAGGCATCGACCACGATAAAGTCCACTTCCACCACCTCTGATCTAGTTTGTATGGGTAGTCTGATTTGCCCTTTTGGCGTGATAGTCTTCCCTTCGAAGTTGATAAGGGGAGAGTCGTAAGCCGTCAAATCCTCTGGCCTCAGGTTCAGCCCCTTGTATAAATCAGGATACATTACTTCTACTGCGCTACCCGGGTCTACCAGCACCCTTCTCACATCGAAGCCTCCGATTCTCAGCGTAACCACTAAGGCATCGTGGTGAGGTTGGATAGTTCCTCTCTTATCCTCGTCCAAGAATCCTAATATTAGCGAGCTTCTCTTTTTAGACCTTTTAAATTCTCTTCCCCTGTCCTCGGCGGAGAGCCGAGCCACAGACAACACCCTGGAAGGAAACGACCCGGTTCTTCCTGGAGCGGTGAGGATAACATGGATCGTTCCTGTGGGGGGTCTTAAGGATACATCTTTTCAAGGCTCTTGCATCGCCTGGCCCGGATGACCGCTCGAGGGGTGTAAAAGGTGACGTAACTTTCCTTCTCGGACCAACTGATCTAGGTGATTCCATAGATTCCTGCAATCCTTAGTGGTATGTCCATGGTCCTGATGATAGTGGCAATACAGGTTCTGGTTACGTTTTGAAGGGTCTCCGGCCATTTTTCCCGGCCATCTGAAGAAGGATTCGTTCCTCACTTTCTCCAGCACTTGTTGTACTGGCTCTCTGGACACGGCATTCACCGTTTGCATGTTACTTTGTCTGGCCTGTCTCGAAAAATCTCTCCTCGGCTGGTTGTGGTTATATCGTTCTGACCTGAAATCATTCGCCTTAGGGGGAATGATCTTCTCCTTTCCCTTTCCTTGTAGCTGATCTTCTTCCACCCTTTTGTACTTGTTGATCCTATCCATCAACTGATGAACGTTGGCAACTAGTTTACCAGTGAGAGATTTCCTTAAGCCATGCTCGGTGGGAAGACCGCTTTTGAATGTGCTGATAGCGACATCATCATGGTTCTCATCCAACTCGTTATACATCTCCTAATATCTATCCGAATACGCCTTCAAGGTCTCTCCCTCGTGCATGGATAAGGACAACAACGAACTTAAGGGTCAAGGGACCCTGCTATTCGTAATAAAGCGAGAGCAGAAAGCCTGAGTGAGCTGCTTATATGAACCTATGGAATTTGTCTTCAGGCTGTTGAATCATCTCATCGCCATTGGTCCCAAGCTGGAAGGGAAGACTTTGCACATTAGGGCTTCATTTTGCGAGTAGATAGCCATTTTTTGGTTAAACTGACTCACGTGCTCCACCGGGTCTGCTCGACCGTTGTAGATGGCGAACGTTGGTTGATTAAAGCGTGAGACAACTTAGTCCCTTCAATTCTGTACATGAAGGGTGATCTTGAAATCTGGTCTAGTGCCCTATTCATAGCATCGTTTCCCAAACCCTTGCTGGATGGGTTCTCGTACTTTCGTACAGGGCGAGACTCCTTCTCGCAAGAAAATGTTTCACTTGGGGGTGTTCTCGATCTCTGTCGATAACTCACGTCCTCCTCGTTAGAGGACGCATCTGAACTGGAGGGAGATCGCTTGCGCTGCGCATGTCGCAACTTCCTTTTCAGGTCATCTATCTCTCGCTGCATGGCCTGATGACTGTTTCGCCTTTGGGATACGTGACTACCTATTTGGGTATGACTTTGGCTCATCTAGGTAGTATGTACGCTTCCCTCACGATTCCTTTTGCTGTCTGGGTTGGCAGGGTTATTTTGTCACTGGGACTCAACGGGTTCTGTCTGTTGAGGGTTAACTTGGTGAGGATTCTCCTGGTGTGGACCTGGTTCTGCCATGCTCAACCGTTGTGCTTACTGATACTCTAGTTCTTCCCACAGACGACGCCAATTGTAGGGACACGATTTTAGTTGACCCGATCCTTGTTGGTCAAGTCTTGGCCCAAAAAGTCCCACACAATGAATTTCTGTAGAGAATGGGCTAAAGAACTTGGTTCCAATTAGCTTATTCGGTTTGTTGCATGGACTCAGGAGACACAGAAACAAGAACAAAAGGAGGTAACAATGAAAAGAGATCCTTCTCAGATTATATGGTCTCCAACTTGATTAACGGGCACAGATTCATGCAAATAAAACCTCTACAATGTTCTCTCCTCTCTCTCCTTCTGTTTTTTCTCGTCCCCTTCTCTTGGGGGACTTTTACATATATAGACCCTCTTCTATCATCTGGGCTTTACACTTGTTGATCATCCAAACCCCCACTTAAGCACTTGTCACATCAGACACCCTTATCAGTTCTTTATGAGTTGCTGTGACTAAGGTGGCACTGTTTAGGGGTATTCTCCTCATTAATGCGGCCAGGAGAGTAGCTATGGTGCATTTAATGTGGTGGTGGCAGCCTTTGCTGAGATATTTGGGGTTTCCTTTCTTTTTACGTGCTTGGAAGGGAGACTACAGTAGCTGGGATGCACTTTTGATCTGGATTTTTGGAACGTCCGAGGAGGAATGACTCCTCGGACGTGTTATCTTTACCCCTGCGGGTCTGGATAGGGATTTTGGGCCACGACGTCTCCTCGGATAGATGGATCCTCGGACGGGCCCAGGGCCCAGCCAGCCTATTATTTTGGGCCGGTCCCCACAATTTTATATTTTTATCTAAAAAATGATGTTATTTTTTTTAGAGAGTTTCAACCTATTGTATCCGCTCCAAATGATAGCTCTTTATCATTAGACTAAGAATGATGTTATCTTTAATTTGTATATAAATATAAAATTTGAAAATTATAATAATTATTAATACACATATATTTTGATTGTGTTTGTGTATAAAATATTAAGTGTGCGTTTGACATTGGTTTAAAAAACCTGTTTTTTTTACTATTTAACTTATTTTTACTACTATTCATGAATCTCATTGTACTTTTTGATACTATTCATGAGTCTCACTATATTGTTTTAGCTATATTTTAGCTTTATCTACAGTACTTTTAGTAAAAAAAATTTTAGTTTCAACTAAATAAACTATTCCCAAATAGACATTTATATGAAATTGATAATTATGGTAGTTATTAATAGATATTTATTTTCTAAAAAAAAGGTATTTATTATTGTAGGGGGGATGAACTCAATTCCGAACCGATGCCCAAAGGGCTTGGAGGATCATACTTGAAAAGATTGGCTAGACCCATCTCTATGAGTAATAAAAGGAAACATACTCATATGGCTCTTGCGAAAGTCTAGGTATGCCACCGATACTGAAACTCTTGTCTGAGATCATAAACGCAAGTGACCCTATAATGGATAAAGGAAGATTCTCGGGGAACCAATCCCCCTCTTTAGTTGAAATACTGCTTTTACCAGATATACCTCGGGAAACCCCCTAAAGGGATATGAATCATAGAGATCGTCATGTCCGCATTAATGAGAGGTTCTCTACATAATCTTTTCCACATTAAATACATATATGACAACAACAGTAAAAACACCCCCCCCCCCCGCCCCCACCCCCCCCCAAAAAAAAAGTCTTGTTTTGTGATGAAAATGGGGGAGAACCAATGGAAAATAAGACAAGTATCTCCAAAAAGGCTTATAAAAGAAGAGGAGGTTGCAACAGAAAAAGAGGATCAAAAAATACAAATAAGAAACTCTAGAATAGAGGGAAGAGAGTCATGTTGTATTTTCCTTTTCTTGCTCATTCCCTACTCCTCAAGAAAACAATTTGTATAAAATAAAACATCTTATCTTTATTCCTTCTGGCTTAATCAGTTGTTTGAATTTCTTATTGTGGATTTTTTACCTTGTTTTAATGATAAATTAGTTGTGCAAGTCATTTAACTTAGACCATATATAGTAAATATTTGTTTGTGTTTGAGATCTTGACCCCCACAATTATGATTGTGTTTTTAAATGAAATTATTAAAAATATAATTATGTAATTATTAATAGATATTTTTATGAATCTAGGATTGTGTTTGTATGTGGAACTATTTATTATAATTTTTATTTAAATAGATATTGTTTCTCAACAAAAACAATTCTATCATTCAAAAAAAATATGATTTGGCAAAATTTTAATTGAGAGTTTAAATATATGACAGTAGAATTTAAACTCAATTTAAAAAAAAAAATTTAGAATATTTACATGTAAAATTGTAATGTCTTAAAAGTTTATCTTACAATATATTGTGCCCGTTTGCTTTGGACGTTTTGTTGCTGAAGTGCGTCTGCGTTTTGGGCATGGGACCCATGCTACAGTAACACAGTAAACGCGTCCCTTTTTTTTTTTTTTTTTTTTTTTTTTTCGCGTTTCACTACTGTTCAGCCGTATAGGTTGACTTTTCAACTGTGAACAGTGCATTTGTGCACTGTTCACGGACTCACAAATTCCACTTTTCACAATTTTTTTATTAAAAATGGGTCCCACGGTACTATTCACACATTTAAAAAATATTTTGCTACAGTGTTTTCAGTTTCAGTTTTCAGTTTCAGCAAAAATAAGCTCAATCCAAATGGACCCATTATAAGGTCACTTGAGTTTGTTTATCTCAAAGACATAGGCATTTAGGCTTTTTCTATATATATATATATATATATATATGATAAGATTTGAAATTTGTGGTGTTTGTTCTATGATGATCAATCTTTATCATCCTACTAACATCTAAACTTTTCTTTCATATCTGGAAGATTAAAAATTTAAAACGCAAGCACTTTTTCTATTGAGAAATTCATTACGTCAATGATTTTCCTTGTCTAGTCGTAATAACTAACATTTTTAACATTTTAGATATGGAATATGGATGGTCGGTGAAGTCAGTAGTCAATATCTTGGGGGCAGGTGGACTTATATTAGGCAAGAAAAAAAAAAAAAAAAAAAGTTGTTCACACGATATGCCATCATTTGTAGGACAAAGTTGGCAAATCAGAGCTTTGCAGCACAGACAGACAGCACATTGCCCAATTCATTCACGCATCTTTGCCAAATTAGGAGCCATTCACCAACCACATCCCAAAACTAGTGCCAATTGCACTTTGCACTCATAGAACCAAATATAAGACCACCGTCACATTGAGCTTTGAAAGTCTGAAACTTGTTTTATATATATATATATATATATATATTCAAGACCCAGACCCAATTTTATCAGACTGTGGATCTGTTTAACTTTGCAATCGCTCTCTTTCTAGCACCAAACACTGCCAACTCTAAAATCTGAATGCTGTTGCAGCAAAGGGGAATTTGCCACTTATAGCCGTCGATCTATCGATCACTCTCATACAGTAAGTTCTGAAAAATTTACATATTTTCTCACAAAATTATCTTGCCAGAACCCATCACAACATAAATTTATACAAATCAGAACACAAAAAAAAAAGAAAAAAAAAAAAACATAATTTTGATAATAAAAAAAATAATTTGGTGACAATTTGGGTGTTACCAGAATTTCTGAAAAATTCACATATTCTCTCCCAAACTTATCTTATTAGAGCTATCGCCACACAAAAAATTACACAATTTCAATAAAAAGGTTGGTAACAATTTTGGTGTCACTAAATTTTCTGAAAAATTTATATATTCTCTCACAAACTTATCTTATTATCTTGTTTGGTGAGCAAGTTCTATCACACATTTTCACATTTTAAACAACCTTACACACATTTCAAAACATTTTTTCACTAACACATTTATTAAAAACACTCAAACTTCTCAATCAAACAGGCCCAAAAATATACAATTTCGTTGAAAATTTTGGTAACAATTTCCGTGTTACCGGAATTTTCCTAAAAAAAAAAAAAATCATATTTCATTAAATTTTCCCAAAATAAATAAAATAAAAAAACTCCCATAAAAAAAAAAAAAGCGCGGTAAAAATGGCGAGGGCCCCACCAGTGACTCCGTTATACAATCACCGACCAATCACATTTCCTCAAAACCAATTACTCTCCCGAATCAACGCCAAAACCAAAACCAAAATCCCATACAAAATCTCAGCCGTCCACGTCACCGAAATGCCAAGTCAGCAGCACCACCACGAGGCTCAGGCTCATCGGACGCTGGAAATTATAGGCGGAGCAATGGAGTCAGTCCTGCCGGCTCTCAACTCGACCCTGACCCGAATTCCGTACAACCCGTTTCCTTTAATCGGGTGGAACTGCCACGTGGAGACCGTCTACGCCGCCTACTTTCGGTCCCTCCCTGACGTCAAGCTCCGCCGTGAGTGCATCCGCACCAAAGATAACGGCACCGTCGCACTCGATTGGGTCTCCGGCGACGACCGTCACTTGCCGCCCGACTCTCCTCTCCTCATTTTACTGGTAAGTCCCATTTTTACTCTTTTTACCGCTACCTTTTACTCTTTTCAGTTCTTGATATAACCTTCTCAAAAAAAAAAAACTGAATTTTATTTTATTTTAATACTAAATTGCAATTGAAAGTTTGAGATAATTTTTTTATTTTATCTTAGTTTTAAATTTTTTAAGTACCTCTCTTAAAATGTGGTACATTGATGGGTAAACTTTAAATCCTTACGTCACCTTACTTTGGGGGATACAGATAAAATTAAATTATATTAAATTTTAAGTGTGTGAATATATTTAAGTTGGTTATTGTAGAATATAGTGTTTTATACTATATAATACATATTTTATAATAATAGATAAATGATTAAGATTAGATATTTATAATACATAAAAAAAAAAAAAAAAAAAAAGATGTGTACCATAAAATTATCAACATATTTATATTTATAATAATAATCGTTTAATGTGCCAACTGAGAAGTTATGTCATTATTTATATTTATTATATTTTATGATTGGATAGAATTCTCGAGTGTTATTATCTAATCGAAAATGTTACTCACATATTTATGATTGTTTATTGTGCCAACTCACTCATACACTTGGATTATTGTATTTTAGTATTATATGTATATATATATATATATATATTTATATATTATATTTTGAATTGTAACAATATGATATAAAATAAATAATTCTATATGTTATTTTGCTTGAAAACATGATAAAAACGAGCATTACTTTTTATTATTTCTCAACAAAAAAAAAAAAGGTCTAACATATATGCCGTTCTTGTAGTATCTAATTATTCATTTAAATTCCTATTACCCATATGTACTTTTTCTTATTTTCAATTTTCATGCCAATTTTTTAAGATGTTTTTTAGAAAAAAAAGAAAACTGTGGCCAAAATTCGAGTGTATTTCATACAATATCTATTTTGTCCTGTATATTATTAATTTTGTTCTCAAGTTTAGAGAAAATTATAATTTTGTATTTGAAATTATAATTTCTACTGTGTACTCTATATATCAAAATGCAATTTCTTTAAAAAGGTAAGGGAGAATGTAATTGATATATTAATTTTCGAGATGAAATTGTAACTTCTTAAATTTTAAGGAAAAAAAATTGAACTTGAATAGAGGACAGTAAAGAAAAAGTAAAAAACATTAAAAATAGATTATCTCTGGTCTCATTTAATTATGGATAAACTTTGTTTGTCATCTTTAAACTATACAAGAGAATTACAATCGTTTTCTGCTCTACCAAAACATATCATTTATTTCAAAGCACCAAAATTAAGAAAATTTTTTGGGACACATGACCTAGGATGCACGGACACTTCATTTGAGGTGTCATAGCCATGTTGTACCCGTATCGTAACGTTGTCAAATTTGCCGTATCATGTTATAATTTTTTAAAAATTGCTCGTGTCGTCAAATCGTACCTGTACCCATACCTTTAACTGTATTTATGTCCGTGCATCCAAGCACATGACGCAAAATTAGCCCACAATTGAAATCCAATTTGAGAACTAATTGGATTTTCTCTGAGTTTTGGCTTTAAATATATATATATATGTGTGTGAGAGAGAGAGAGAGAGAGAGAGAGAGAGAGAGAGAGAGAGAGAGAGAGAGAGAGAGAGAGAGAGAGAGAGAGAGAGAGAGAGAGAGAGAGAGAGAGAGAGAGAGAGAGAGTTCAATTTTGTTGCTTAATTATCGATTGTGTTAATTCAATCCCTTGTCCACACTTACTGATTTCTGTGATATTGCTTTTACAAATCCAGTTATTCAATTTATAGTTTAGTTTAAACCTTACTAATACAAGAAGAAAGAGTTCAAAGGAGCTGTGATTTATATGATTTCATAATTTACTTTCAGCTTTAACACATAATTGAGAGATCAAAATAGAAGTTTGGCATTTACTTATTTAGCTTCCGTGGTTATAATGGATGGTTACAGCCAGGTTTAGCAGGAGGGAGTGAGAACACGTATGTGAGGCACATGTTGGTTAGAGCAAGAACTAAAGGTTGGCGTGTGGTGGTGTTCAATAACCGAGGTTGTAGCAATAGCCCTGTCACCACTCCTCAGGTAATACTTGCAGTGCAAGACTCTGTTTTTTTTTTTGCTACTGTTCCGAGCTTGAAATTATACATACAATATTTGATTTCTGAGAGGCTTCTATAGTATACGTGATAACTATCACTCTGTTGATGCAGTTATTTTCAGCTTCATTTACAGGAGACATGCGTGAAGTAGTGGCACATGTTGCGACTTCATACCCAAAAGCTAATTTATATGCTGTTGGTTGGTCTATGGGAGCCAACATTCTTGTTCGTTATTTGGGCGAGGTAGGATAACCCATTAACTCCCCCCCTTTTTTTGGGAGACCAAGTTGTCCGTATACCTTGTGTTTAGCTGAGTGTTTTAAATAAATATATATTCTTGTACCAACTGTTTTGCTTTCTTAAATTCATTCTTTATTTTTTATTCCATGACTAATAAGTAATAGCTTATGAAAAATGTGAATTTGGTTTTAATTTTGCATAATGATAGTTTGAGGCTAAGCTTGAAAATTGTAACAAGTTCTTATTGTTGTAAAATTCTGTTATTTTCTGCTCTACTAAACTCATCAATTCCTTAAAAATCTAAAAAATGAGGTGGAATACTTGACTCTCTTTTTTTCCCCAATTATGCTCTACCTTAGGTGATATTTTCCATTAGATCATAGGCGGATCTGTTCATTTCTCACTCACTGCCTTAATTTGTTCCTAATTTCCTTTTGGTGCATTCAACTTGTTCCCCTGTCACATATTTGCTACCTATTCTATTCAGAAATAGTACTAGATTGTATGTTTACATTTATGCCACGTATCTGTTCTGAGTCAAATATAGTTCAATTTGGAGGCTCTAAAGGACAATGGCGAGGTCAACAAGGAGTTTGGGCTAGTGGAAAACGACTTCACATTTTTAGATTTAGTTTTATATTGTTTCATATTAATCACTGGTCAAAAAATCTGATATTGTGGGACCTTTGAAGAATGGAATGTTAAAAGTAAAAATGTTGAGTTTTGAGCTGAGCTAATTACACTCATGTGACTTTGAATATCACCAGCCTAAAGTTATCATTTTCTGGAGAAGAATATTATATTTTATTGGTCTGGTTGTAAGGAGCCACTCTTGGACTGGATTGTTTTGCTTGCTTCTTTCCACTTTACTGCAAATCTACTTCTTTTTCATTTATATTTTTATGATGTGTTGCTTGCAGGAATCTCATACTTGCCCTCTTTCTGGTGCTGTGTCCTTGTGTAATCCTTTCAATCTGGTCAATTCAGGTGAGGACTTCCGTTATGGCTTCTATGACAAAGCTCTCGCAAGTTCTCTCCGCAAAATTTTCAAGAAGTAATACTTTGTTAAATTTCTTTTATGTTCTATCAATTTATATATGCTTGAAATGGATTTCTGTGTTCATAGAAAGTATCATCTGAAATCTCTTGTTTCTGAAGGCATGCTCTTCTCTTTGAAGACATGGGCGGTGAATTCAATATCCAACTAGCAGCCAATGCAAAGTATGTTAGGTACTTTGATGATGCACTAACCCGTGGTATGTGTTTCTTGTACATGAAAGTGAAGTTTCCTTTATGGATATAAAGGTATTTCATGTTCTTATAAGAATATGTCACCTCTTATAAACCTTGCAGTTTCATTTGGTTTCAAGTCAGTGGATGACTACTATTCCAATTCTAATAGTTCAGACTCAGTAAAACATGTTGGAATACCTTTGCTTTGCATTCAGGTAATTTTGTTACCACTTATCATACACCTCTAAAATCATATTTCCTGAACCTCATGTTTAATGTTGAACTGTATGAGCATCTCTGGCAGATCAAATTTTTGCACTTTTGGTCATCTTTTGGTGCATATGAATTTTATAATTCTTTTTGATAATTTCTCTCTCTCTCTCTCTCTCTCTCTCTCTCCTGATAGATAAATACATTACACATGCACCTGCATGATATTGAACCTTTTGTCTCACCCTTCACTCTTTACATATGGGAGGAGGAGATTCCTTTTGAACAATGAATATATTTCAGCATAAAAGGCCGATTATTGCAATCTTCTATTTCAGCTGGAATGATTTCTTTGTGCACATGCATAATACACTCATAATATGTATTATGCATGTTTTGAAGTGCCACATCGGCTGTCCCTTAGAGCTGATATTCATGTCTTGAATCACAACAAACATACTGTTTGGTTTAATGCTCTCCACTTGTCCTGGGTAATGATGAGGTCTGGCAACAGGGAATTTGTTCTTCCATTTCATTATATTGAATTCGGCTGATAAGAGAGTATCAGTGATCTTTTTGATTAACCTCATCCTAAATTTGCCACTAAGATTGGCCAAGTCTTCCTTATTGAAGCACTAGGCAGAGGTAAATGTTGTTTGTTGAGACAGTCTGTAGAACAAGAGTGAGGTAGTCTGAAATTATGGTTTTAAGTACTGGGTCTGTTAATCAATCCCAGTTTGTGTGATCCGATAGAAGTTACATTTGACATATATTGCATGGTTTTCAAGAGTTGTGCATTACATAATACCAAAAAAGCATAAAGAAAAATATGCTGTTCACTGAATTTTTCAATTCATTGTTTCAGTGGTCTGGTGAGGCGCACAAAGAGAGAGAGAGAGAAGTTATAAGTTTCTGCATATAGTAAATTATGCGTGTATATTATTAGTATACCCCTCAAATGAGTGTTGGATTTTTCCATTATCATAGGCATAACATAGGACTTGCAATCTTTTAGATATGCATGGCATGAAAGTTATTCTGGCAAAACTGTATGATTAAAATGTGTGGCAATCTTGGCACTTATTTCATTAGGCTACATCTAATATCTGGAAGTACACTGATTTAATTGAAGGGAAGCAAAAGATTTAAATGCTATACTTTAATTGGTTTTTGCTGACTTCTTATGTGGCATAATATATTGAAGCTTTTAAGAATCATGTTATCAATCTTCAGCATGTGCTATATATTTACATGTTCAGTTAATTGCAGGCAGCAAATGATCCAGTTGCTCCTGCTAGGGGAATCCCTCGTGAAGATATCAAGGTTTGTGGATTGCTCCCTAGTCCCTTAAGCTGTATACTAATATACCAAAATTTATTAATCTCTTAAGGCACGGTTTGTTCCTTATTCCTAAGGTGGCTAACAGCTTTCAAGTTTGTTTATCATCTTAACTACACAAAGCCTTTTCCTTATGAATCAAGGTCTCCTGCAAAATCTTGTTCTCCAATTTTAGCTTCATGCCTTCATCTAGGGTCATATTTTATTCAAATTACTATGGTACAAAAGTTACTTTATTCCCTTAATACTACATAGCCCATAGGCCCTATTTCCAACCACATTGATTCTTAATCCTAAGAAGTTATTTAATCATCCTTTTATTGATCAGTTGGGAATGTAAGCATAATTTCCATGTTTTGTGGAGATTGTTGATCACTTTATTCTGCTTGTAATTTAATTTAGATAAAATGTTGCATTTCTTCATCAATGAGATTTAACTCAAATGACACCTCCTCCCCTTGTAAGAGCAAGGTGGTTGGGAAGGTTGTGGTTCTTGACCATCAGATGTGTGTGTTAGTTACCAATAAGATTTAAAAAAAAAAATGCATTCCTCATCCGAATCAACTTCGTCATGCTGGTATTCCTCTGGCTTTTATAATAACTAAAATAACCTCAATTTGATTTCATCATCTTGATACCCACTAGAAGATAGCTCAACCAACATTTGATTGTTATAACTCTTTTATGTACTGCCTACCATTCTAAAACTAGGTTACAGGATCCCAAAAAACTTATATAGATTTTGCCAAATTACCATAATACTAGCTGAGACTTTATCTTTTTGCTCCGTATGACTTGCTAAAGTAATTTTTAATTATGTTAGTGACTTCCCGACCAAGGAACATCTTACGAACCTCCTCTCTGTATTCCTGAAACTTGAAAAAAAGAACTTCCAGATGATTTGTCATTATAAGCTGCATTTCCTGGGAATACAAAAAAAAATTTGTGAGTAGTCAAAGTTCATTAAGCATATCAAGTACTCAACATGTTCTCCCACAGGAACATTTTGTCCTATGTAATTCCTTTCTCTTGCTGCTTGATTCATTATGCTTGGAGTGCAATATTAAAAAAATAACAAAATAACTTTTGTTTGGGGAGAATAACCTTGAAGGATCTATTCCAAACTTGGGGAAAGAAGATAAAATTGGCTACGGAGACCTTGAAAATGCTCCTATGTGATATTTAGCCTGCCCCAATTTGTTGAAATTTAGAGAAGGATAAGAAAGAAAGAAAGATAAATTTTTTGGAGGTGTATTGTGGGCCTTTTCTTGCTTAACTATTTTACAGTTTGCTGCATTTGAGGTTTTCCATGCAACATGGTTAAACTATAAAGAGACTATTTAACAATGGGAAAAAGTTAAGGAATAGACCTATGCTGGAGTTTGAATTGTCACCTGTAAAATTAAGGACTGCCATGTTGTTATTTGATATATACCATGATTCTGTCAATCTATGGGTGAGTTCTTTTGTAATCTTTGATTTAAAGATATTCTTTGGATCACATGAATCTAACCAGGCTTGTGCTTCCCTATTACTTCCACTTAAAAAGAAAATGCAACTTTCCTGTGTTTTTCTTCTCTCTGTTTTCTTTATTGTTTTTATTCTTTAATTAAGTATATCCATTGGTGTTTTGTAGGAAAATCCAAACTGTTTGTTGATAGTGACACCCAAAGGTGGCCATTTAGGGTGGGTTGCTGGTGATGAAGCTCCATGTGGAGCTCCTTGGACTGATCCTGTTGTGATGGATTACCTTCAGCATCTAGAGAGAGTAGCAGGCCTTGCATCACATAGTAATTCAGTAGATGCACAGCAATCTACAGAGGGCTTGCACAGTGTAGAAGTATAGCTAGCAGATGCTTAGCATTCTTACACACACATAAATATAATCTATTCATATATAGTCTTGCTATCAAAATTGTGTACAACAAAATTTACTGAATAAGTTAAATGTCATCAAACTTTAGTGTTATGTATTGTCACTGGAACCCGGCAGGCACACCTTCATTGAACCATATTTTTGAAATGTTGATGAAAAGAATGAATTTACAGAAATGAATGAACTAAAGATGTAGTATAGTCTAGATTATCTTCTATCTTATCAGTTTGCAAGTTGTCATTCACCTTGAGAGCATAGCTAGACATGCCACAATGCGATACTTAGTATATTAGGTGTGTGACATCTTGTTGCAATAGATCTCATCAACATGAAAATGTCAATTTCATCTTTGTCTTTAAGGTAGTGTTCGTTGACATGTTGTACACCGCACCCAGTTGGTGTATTGCATTTGTTCTGCACTGTTGTGAACAATGAGCACTAGATGGCATTTCCAACCAAACAGTTTTTTCTCTAACCATTGGATGGAAATTGTGTCTGCACATCCTTTATTTACTATGAGAGTAATTAGATATAAAATCTTCACAGTCAATGTTGCTATAGGGACGTTTCTGGCTTGTCCTTTTATATCAAGGAATAAACCGTTGCTTTCCCTGATACCCTTTAGGACATGAGTTTTTTGTTCTATTATTGAGCTGGAATTGGATAGGGATTCTCTAGCCTCTTTTTTTATTTTATTTAATTTAATTAATTAATTAATTAATTTTTATTTTATTTTATTTTATTTTATTAATTAATTAATTTATTTTTATTTTATTTTATTGAGCCTTTCCCTTACTATTTGTCCTAGTTTTCTGGTCTGCTTTTTGGAGTGGTATATTATATAGTTATCCAAAAGTTAATCTCACATCCCTGCTTATCCTCATTGCATGTGGCATTCTATAATTGAGTTCAAATACAATCCTGGCTCCTATTTAGATATTGTAAGTATTTTTTATTGGCCAACAAACTGATTGTATTTGCATTTGAATGGTAGACCATGAGTGACTTGGCATGCTCTAGCCGCCTCTATCATTACATGTTTTGGTCAAGATCACTCAATCGATGACATTATGATCTTAAAAAAGATAATGTTCTTGAATAGTATAAGACTTACTTGAATCTGACTGGATGCCTGCCCAATCATACCGAAGAAATTTCTGGACTTGAGTTTTGAATGTTCTTAGGAAGTAACCCAAAAGGTGGGAAATCTCACAGAAAACTATGTTGGAAATTAATATCGGTTGCTTTGATTTTTCTGTTCTCATAGAGCTTAATATTTACACCAAAAGCCTTTAAACAAAATACTTAAACCAAAAAAAGAAAAAGAGAGGGGAAGGGGGTATTTGAACTAAATCAATTTGTTTCTAGAAATTTAAAAAGCTGGAATTGAGTCTTATAACTTTATATTAACTCACTATTTTAATTTGATTTAATGAAATTGATTATAAATCACTTTTCTTTTATGTGGGTGTTTGTCTCAATTATCACGTGAAGACCTAATTTCATCTAAATTTAAAAAAAAAAAAAAAATCATATAAATTTTGAAAACATTCCAAGTTGAATAAAAAATGATCAAATTTCACATCAATTTTGTTGGAGAAATAATGAAGCTGTAATAAAATATCCCTACATGCTACATCTCTGAGGGCCAAGACCGTACAGATAGTGGCAAAGGTCATCATGGGTCTAGTTGTGGAACCCATATATTTTTAATACATGAAAACCAAGTTTTTGGTCAATTTTAAGGATAACTCAGATGGATTTAAGAATTATTCAATGCTATATAATTGGGTAAAATTTTGTGTTACAATTTGACACATGACGAGTTATGGTTGATAAAAATGTGATAATAGGCTATATGAGGATACATTTTTGCCAATTACAACTCATCATGTGGTGAATTGTAGTACAAAATTGTGCCTAATTTATATGATACTATCATAATTCTAGATTTAAACGTGGAGGGACCCATGGGGATGGGCACCCTCAACAGCTCAATATAAACACGCTCTCGCCGGACCCAAAAGCAAAATCCAAAGCATGCCCCAGAGGGATCATTTGTGGGCCCTATGTGACATTGGGGCCTACTTAACATGTGGAATTGTGGATTGTGGAGTTTGCAGTGTACACGTCATTTTCCTTCAATGTCATTCAAAATCAGAAGAGAATCCAACACCTTTAGGCTTTTGGAGATGATGATAATGATGATAAGAGGAGGAAGCCCATTTATCAAAATACTATTTAAGACAAACATGATTAGAGAATAAAGATTAGTAAGGACGAGGATGAACATGGAGAGGCCATAAAATATCAAGGAGATTAACATTTTGGAACTTTCCCCAAGTCCTCATCTGCATTGATGGTTCTCTTAGTGCATGCTTCATTTTTGTATTTTGTAAGAGCATTTGCATACGGAATCTTCAAACTATTCTATTTTACTATCTTAAAACGTATTTTATTATTTATACTATACTATTTTACAACATTTTCAATATTCCAACTTTTTTTTTTTCTATTCAACTCATTAAAAAATAATATAACTATCCAATAAAATAATACTAATCCAATCTCTCTCCCACCCTTCTCCTCCATCAGTGTTTATCTCTTTCTCGCTGTTTCTCTCTTTCAGCCACCCATTACCACCACCTCTGCCACAAGAATCCCCCCACCACCACCATGAAATAATCCATCAGATATAGACCGACCATCATATACAAACCCACCGACCCAGACCATCCCATTAGATACAAATTCCCACCGATACAAACCCATTAGATACAAACCCACTGATATATACTCTTGTTTCTAAGCAAATTATATATTACTGTTGGACTTACCAAAAAAAAAAAAAAAAAAAAAAAACCCACTGATACAAACCCACCAATACAAACCCATCAGATACAAACTCACTGATACAAACCCATTAGATACAAACCTATCAAATTAACCCACCATCACAAACCACCCCAAACCCACCGACCCAGACCCATGCCGCCACCATTGAGACCACCCCACATCGCTGCCATCGATCACTGACCCAGACCCATCTCGACATCGATCACCGACCGAGCGACCCAGCTCTAATGGCATGCTTTGAACGAGAGAGAATCAAAGAGGGAGTGAGAATTGAGATGAAGAAAGAGATGGTGGGGGTTTTTGAGAGACAAATGCTAAATAGAGACAACATATGGCATTTAGCATTTCCATTGTGAATGCTAATGGGTATTGTTTCCTATACTGCTTAGTGTGCATGCTTGTTTTAATTGTGGAGCCTAATGCATTAGCTAAAATTAAAGAATTCAAATAATAGATCCGATTACTTATAAATTAGAATACTTTTTTAACAATAAGAATTAATCATAATCTTTGTTTAATGAAAAATACGAGTCCAAATCTTCTATCCCACTTTTCTTATCCCATTCTATGCTCCATAATTAAAAAAATTGCCAAATATCCACTTACTTAATTAAATACTAATTTTCTGCTTCTTTTATTTCAGTTTTCTAAAATAAATAAAATAAAAACCAACACGTCTCCACCAACCACCACCACCAACTAATGCCGGTGCCTCTTCATTGACGACTATCTACCTCCAATTATGTTTGTGTTTCGAACCCCGTACAATTTTTCAATTATGTTGGATGTCCGTTCAACCAAAGTTTTCTTAAGCGGCCAATGTTTGTTTTATTTTGAAATTCTTCTTAAAATCGAACCAAATGGACCCATGCATACTCCCATATCATGAAACAATCCCCTTCTATTTCAAAAGCAAAGGTAGGATCCTAAATTCCTAAGACAATAATATCAAAGTATATATCCAACACAATTTTAGTTAAATACAAAAAGAAAATCACGAGTCACTTGATATTAGTTTTTTGTTTTCTAATAAACTTTATCAATCTACCAAAATAGATCATTGGTTGGTGGATTCAATGAATAGATACTAGTTGATGAAAGGACAACACAAATTCTCTATACATGTACCTAGTCATGGATTTGAAAATAACGAGGTGTTGGTAGGTTGCCATTGTAGTGGCATCGGCTCTGGTTGGTGGTGTTGGACCAGTGGCAGTGACCGGTGGGGATGTCTTGGTTTTTAATTTATGGGATAATTACACATAACCCACCTGTGGTTTGGGCGAAAATCACTTTGCCTACCCGTGGTTTCAAAAGTATCACTTAACCCACCTGAGGTATGTTTCCGTCACTCTCCGTAACCCACCTCGGTCTCTGCCGTTACAAAAACACCTTGTAACCCCAAAACAGAACATAACGCGAATCAAAACCCCCAAAACTCAAACACTTTTCGAGAGAGACACCCAAGGTGTAATCAGGCTTGTTCTTCGCAGTTTGGAGCGTGTGGAGAGGGAGAAAGCACTTCTTTTGCATCATCGAACCTGGGCAAGGTATGTGTGATGTTTTTTCATCTGCATTTGGGTTCTTGATGTCATTTTTTTATGGTGACCCACCCACGTAGTTAGGTTTTGCTGTTCATCTGCACAGTAAATTTTTTTTTGTATGTTAAATTAGCATTTTGCTATTTATGTGTAGAATCGCTTAGGATATGCATTTTGCTATTGTTGTTTCTATAATGCATTTTGTCAATGATTGCACTTGTTTGTGAAGTGTGGGTAGTGTGGTCCCTATGAATTTGTTGGGAGTCTGGTTTTGCATGTGCTTTATGTGGTCCTTTGTCCGTGTGTTGTTGTCAATTTGTTGCCTTGTTGTCTCTTTTGGCTTCTTCTCACTTTCTGCATGTCAGTGTGTGTAAACATTGAGACTTATTTTAATTGCAGATGGATGATGTCACATTTGACCTTGAAATTCATGTTGGGGGATGTTTTGTGGAGGAGCCAACCATACAATATGTGGGTGGGTCTGTACGTTTACTGACAGAGATTGACCCTGACAAGTTGAGTTACTTTGAAATTAGGGATTTATGCCATCTAGTTGGTGCTCCTAAGGAACACAGTAGATATAAGTATTTAATTCCTGATGGTGATCTACAGCATGATTTAAGAGACATAGAAACAGATACAGATGTCGTAAACATGACTAACCTTCATAAGGCATGGTATGCTGAAAAAATCATAATCTATACTGACATAGATGTGGAGCCATTGGCAGTTGAGTATCCTGATGCAGGGGGAGTGGCAGATGGTGGCGTAGGTGGTGATGCAGGGGGAGTGGCAGGGGGAGTGGCAGGTGGTGTAGGTGGTGATGCAGGGGGAGTGGCAGATGGTGTAGGTGGTCATGCAGGTGGTGATGTAAGTGGTGATGCAGCAAGGGTTGAAATAGAATTGGATAGTGATGATGATGAAGATGATGAGAATGATGATGAAGATGATGAGAGTGATGATGAAGAAGATGTTGAGGATGTTGACATTGATGCAAGAGATGAAGAACAGAATGTTGAAGGAGATGATGATGATGATGATGATGATGATGATGATTGGCTAAATGAAGGCCTAGAGGGGGATGGCTTTGGTGATGATGTATTTGCTGCTCAAAAATCAGCTCCACAAGGTTCTGCTCCCAATACAAACCCAGAATCAAGCAATGCACCCCACACAGCCCCAGAATCAAGCAATGCACCCCACACAGACCCTGAGTGGGCTGAGCCAGCCCTTGAGGATGACCTGGTAAGCATGGATGGGTCTGATGATGAGCAGGAACCTGAGCAAGTGGAGTTTAATGCTAAGAGTGACATGAGAAATGTTGTACTGAAGAAGGAGATGAAGTTCCCTAATGCAAAGGTGTTCAGAGCTGCTTTGAGGGAGTATGCAATCAAAAAACCTGTTGACATCAAATTCAAGCTGAATGAGAAGACCAAGATATCAGTTCACTGCAAGAATGGGTGTGGGTGGAGATGTTATGCATCTCAAATAAGTGGAGAGCTAACATTTCAAATTAAGACCTTGACTGATGAGTGTACTTGTCCCAAGTCTTTCAAAAACAGCCAAGCAACATCAGCTTATGTTGCTAAGAGGTTCGTTGAGGATTTTAGCAAAAATCCAAATTGGGAGGTGAGTGGTGTACACAACCATGTGATGCAAAATTTATCTGTTGACCTAAGTGTAAACCAAGTGTATAGGTCAAAGAGAAAGGCAAAGGATTTGATAAATGGAGATGAGCAACTGCAATATGGTGTCCTTAGGGACTATGCACAAATGATAACCACTGTAGACAAGGGGAGTAGGGTTATATTGCAGACAGAAATGGCTGAGGAGACTTCCCAGCCAAAATTTAAGAGGATGTATGTTAGGTTCAATGCTCAGAAGGTAGGATTTTTAGGTGGATGCAGGCCATTTATAGGTTTAGATGGTTGTCACATAAAGCACAGATTTGGTGGGCAAATCTTATCTGCCACTGCCAAGGATGCAAATGACAACATTTTTCCAGTAGCCATGGCTGTTGTGGAACAAGAAACCAGGGAGTCTTGGATATGGTTTTTGGAAATTTTTGCTGATGATATAGGGAGGCCAGAGGAGCTTCAGTTGGTCTTCATTTCTGATAGGCAAAAGGTATGCAAGTTTTGTTTTGTTCAGTTACACTTGAATAGTTGACTTTGTTTGCTGAACTAACTTGTTTTGTTTGTTTGTTTGCTTGCTTATTTACAGGGGCTTATACCTGCAATAGAGACACTATTCCCTACCGTGGAACATAGATACTGTGTGAAACACATCTACAACAATTTCAAAGTTGATCACAAGGGATTGGAGCTGAAGGATGCATTGTGGAGGTGTGCTGCTGCCACAACAGCAAGGGAGTTTGAGAGATGCATGCAGTACATAAGGGATTTGGATGAAAAGGCATATGAGTATCTTGCAAACATTGCACCTGCACAGTGGACAAGGTCACACTTCACTCATAGGGCCTTAACAGATTGTTTGGTAAATAATTTGAGTGAGTCTTTTAATGCAATGATATTGAAGTCTAGGGACAAGCCTATCTTGGCAATGTTGGAGTGGATTAGGGTTAGACTTATGACTAGGCTTTACACAAAAAGGGAAGGGATACAGAAGTATGCTGGAAAGTTGTGTCCAAGCATACAAGATAGGTTGGAGAAATTGAAGGTTGAAAGTAAGGCATTTAGTGCTACCCCAGCTGGTAGTTTCCTTTATGAGGTAGGCAGTCAGTATGAGAGGCATGTAGTTGATTTGGTGAAGAAGACATGTAGCTGTAGGTCTTGGGATTTAAATGGCATTCCCTGCAAACATGCCATAACAGCCATTTATACAAACATTGAGACACCAGAAGACTATACCCACCCATGCTACTTCAAAGAAACTTACATGGAGATATACAAGGAGGTACTTCCTCCCATGCCTGGCCAGTCAGAATGGGCTGAGACTGGACAGCCTGCTCCCCTGGCACCTCACATATACAAACCACCAGGCAGACCACCCAAGCAAAGAAAGAGGGCTTCTGATGAGCCTAGGAACCCTTACAAAGCAAGTAGACAGAATAGACCTGTAAGATGTGGGAAATGCAAAAAGGAAGGGCATAACTCAAGAGGGTGCAAGGCTGGCATCACTGGGGAGACACCATGGCAGAGGAGACAGAGACTTCAAAGAGAAAAAGCTGTAAGTAATTAGGATTTAAATGGCAAAAAACAAAAAAAAAAAACTTGTTTTTAAACTTACAATAGACACTGTATTGAAACTGGGTTTTGTTGCAGGCAAGGGAAGGGGTGCCTGCACCTAGATCTGCACCTCAGCCTGCACCTCAGCCTGCACCTCAGCCACCATCCCAGCAGCCTACACAGACCTACAACATGATGTCTGCCACTCAGCCTTCATCCTCACAGCAAGGAAATCAACCTAGGCCATCTCATAAGAGAGCAGGATGGTTCTCTTCCTCGCAACCAGAGTTTCACACACCTAGGGAGACCTGGGATACCTTACCAAGTTCTTCACAGGTAACTTAGTCCTGGATAGTTGTGTAGCTTGGGATATTTTTTAACAAGTGGATCTATTTTTTATTTTGTAGCCTTCACATGCAAGTGGAAGCACTGGTGGTGTGAGGACTAGAGGACAGCTTGCTGCACAAAGGCCACCAAAAATGAATCCAGTGGGTGGAAAGAGGAAAGAGTAAAGGCAAGAAATGAATGAAGCTAGTGGGTACGCATGCCAGCATTGGAAGTAAACCTAGTGGGAACATGTGGGCCTTTTTGGTTTTTTTTTTTTTGTGAAGACCACTGTTGGCCTTTTGTAATTATCAATTAGTGTAAAAAACAGTCACTGCTGGCCTTGGAATGTGCTTTTTTGTAATTACTAATTAGTGTAAAAAATAATCACTGCTGGCCTTGGAATGTGCTTTTTTGTAATTAAGGTACAATATGGAAGTTGTGATATTACAGTTTGTATGGAACAATATTTGTCCAAACTAGATTATATGGAAGTTTATTTATTGCTACTACAAATTGTGTCCAAGTATATTACTTTTATTGTGGAATGGTATGCACAACCAAATTATATGAAAGTTTATTTATTGCTACTACAAATTGTGTCCAAGTATATTTTTCTAATAGAGTGTATGGGAAGTTTTTATTGTGGAATGGTTGTTATGGTATGCACAGCCAAATTATATGGAAGTTTATTTATTGCTACTACAAATTATGTCCAAGTATACTTTTCTAATACAGTGTATGAAAGTTTTTATTGTGGAATGGTTGTTATGGTATGCATTGCTATTGTTGATAATTGACCATTACTTCTTCCATTGAATGGTTGTTAGGATATGCACACAATACTCAAGAATTGACCAATTCTTCATTCATTGACACATCAAAACATTACATCAGTAGGCTAGTGCTATTACAATACAAATTCATTAACACCATTGCCATAACTATCTCTACTAACCAATTAACTACTTCAGGGGCAACAATCTAGGTCTCTTCACTCCAGAGAACTCAATTGAGCCAAAACACAACAACATAACAATAACAAAAAAGATCCATGACAAAATGCATGCAGACTTCCACATTCTTTGCTTCTCTTCAGCAAGAATGGCTTTTTCCTTAGCTTTTGCACAGACAGCTCGAGCCTTTCTCTCCCTCTCCTTGGCTTTGGCTTCCTCTTCAAGAGCCTTTTCTGCCATTTGCCTAGCTTCTTCTGCCGTTTCCAGAGCTGTCCTTTCCCTCTCATTTGCAAGTTGGAGAGCAGTCTGAAGCCTAGACATCTTCTCTAGAGCCAAAGGTGCAGCTTCATTCCCACGAGGACAGGTTGGGTTATCAATCCAAACAAAGAAAGGACACTTAGGACCAACCTTATAACGGCTACAACCCAAGAACCTCCTCCCAAAATTGTGCAAACTCAAACTTGTTCTCAAAACACAAGTCTGCTCATTGCACATATGTCCACATGAACCCGAGAAATTACCACTTGATGAAGACATCTCAACATACCACGATTCCTGGATTTAGACTTTCACACAGTAAGTTCACACTTGAACAAAATCTGAAACCCTAAATCAGGAACAGACCCAAATGCAGATGAAAAAACATCACACATACCTTGCCCAGGTTCGATGATGCAAAAGAAGTGCTTTCTCCCTCTCCACACGCTCCAAACCGCGAAGAACAAGCCTGATTGCACCTTGGGTGTCTCTCTCGAAACGTGTTTGAGTTTTGGGGGTTTTGATTCGCGTTATGTTCTGTTTTGGGGTTACAAGGTGTTTTTGTAACGGCAGAGACCGAGGTGGGTTACGGAGAGTGACGGAAACATACCTCAGGTGGGTTAAGTGATACTTTTCAAACCACGGGTAGGCAAAGTGATTTTCGCCCAAACCACAGGTGGGTTATGTGTAATTATCCCTTAATTTATTTATTTTAGGAAACTGAAATAAGAGAAGGTAGAAAATTAGCATTTAATTAAGTAGGTGGAAACTTGATAATTTTTTATTTGTGAAGCATAGAGATAGAGTGGGATAGGAAAAATTGGATAGAAGATTTGGGCTTGAAAAATACAACCTAATCTCTTGGTATGATAACGAGAGATTATAGTAAATAATTAACTAAAAAAGAAACATATTTTTATATGCATTTTTTTTAAATATAAATATGATAGGATTTGAAACTATGATGTCCTTTTTGTGATTATTGCTCTTTCTTATTAGACTAGGACGCTAATAGATTTCTTTTTTTCTTAAGTAGATTTGAATTGATCTCAAATTCCTTATTTGAAATGATTACAAATTCATTATTTGAAATTAAGAGATTTTACCAGTTAAGCTAATTAAAATCTACTTCTACCAATATATTAAAATTAAAATCCACTTCTACCAATATATTAAAATTAAAATCCACTCCTACCAAAGTATTGATATTTTAAATTAGCTAGATAGACATAATGGTAATTGGAGAGAAATAATATGTGCCTAATGTCAGCATAAGATTTCAATATAATTCTCTCTCTCTTTCTCTCAAAAAATGCCAACAATTAGGGATAAAATTTGCTAGATAGCAAACATGTGACTAATTACACGTTTTCTAAATGCAATTCAAAGCAAGAGCACGTGCTTAAGACCATTTCATACCATACTCCAGCAAATTAGTTGTCCACACTCCACACTAACTTCTAAAACTTTCCCTTAGTTATAGTATTTTCCAGGAGGGAATTTGGTTGCTACTTGCTAGTGCTATTAACGTATTTTGATTTGGATAACTACAAAGAGCAAGTTATCCTTGAACCATAAAAAAAAAAATCAATAATACTGAATCTTCCTAATTAAATTCATAGCGTAATCTACCAGTCATGTTAAAGAATGAAATATTACTCTTGAAATATTAAGTAATTTTCCCAATAGTATCATCAAACATAAGTGCAGCTACAATATTTGGTTGGATAGAATGAACTAAGGATATAACCAGAAAACAAGAAAAGATAAAAAGAAAAAGGGGAAGAAAGGAAAGAGTGGGATTTATGTGGTGGGTTCTGCCTTATCCAATGGGACCCATGTGTTAAAGATAACGATAGATAGATATGGGGCTAATTGTGCGTAAGGGCTGAGGCAATATTTCTCTGTCATGGTTAGAGACAGTGAGGAAATTATGCAAATATCTAGCAATGGCTTTTTTCTTTGAGAAGTCAATTAAATTAAATGATAAGAGAAGCTGTAAGTATATATCCGGATAACCCAGCAAAAAAAGAAAAAAGTATATATCCGGATTATAAGCCAGGTTCTTGCAGGTCCAAACTTTTATAATTATCCTTATCATCGTGCCCGCATATTTGAGTTCCCATTCATTTGGACGTCATAGTCAATATGGAATATGCCACAAGTCACTCTGCAATTTGCTATGTGAAAGTTTACGCTCTGTTTGTTTCAGCATTAACGTTTTCTGGAAAATGGTTCATTTTCCAAAGAGCATTTTCTAGAAAACTGTCTTATTTTTCAGTGTTTGATAACGACATTGAAAATGCGCTTGAGAATGTTTTCTGGTGTTTGGTATGCAATTTTTTAAAATATTTCTTGTGTAATTTAAAACATGTATATTATGTAAACTAACTAATGTAATCATTATAAATAAAAAAAACCAAGAATGAATTTGGTTTTCATACTAAATAATCTAAAATTTTGACAATAGATACAATCAAAATTAATTAGTTTTCAAATTTTTATGATCACTATCACTCATCTTGCTCATATATATAAACAGTAACGTACGTACACACACACATATCAACCATTTGTCTACTATGGTCAACCACAAGTCTTCAATATTACTCTAAATTATGTATTTACATAATGT
Organism: Quercus robur; assembly: GCF_932294415.1. Classification (NCBI taxonomy): domain Eukaryota; kingdom Viridiplantae; phylum Streptophyta; class Magnoliopsida; order Fagales; family Fagaceae; genus Quercus; species Quercus robur. Next base: position 29,042,692 of record NC_065535.1, on the reverse strand, counting down.
ACTGCATAATATATCATCACTACATAGTATTTGCCAAAAAAAAAATGTATTTGTCAACAAATGCAATTCTCCTAAACAATTATCATTCATTATATAACAATATTATTAGTCCACGGTAAAGATTGTCCCATGTAAAAGCAATTTAGAGCAATATAGGTACTATGTTTAAAATTTTCATCTTTTACTTCTTTCATTCTTTCTTCTTCTTCTTTTATTATTATTTTTTATTTTTTATTTTTTTTTGCACTTTATGTACGAAAAAGAAGTAACTTCTACCTGGAATCTATCAAACCGAAAATTTCTTAGAGAAAAAAGAAAATCGAGCTTGAAATTCAAAGTAAAGAATTGGGATTTTGGTAGAGGAATGAAATAATTACCTCTATAAATTTGTTCTCCTTTGCAAGTCGGAGCTATTGATCGATCAGTGAAGTAAAGAAAAATTTAATTAGAGAATTGTGTTACAGAGGGGAAGAGAAACATGGAGAAAAGAGAGAGGAGAGACAGTTAAAGAGAGAGATCTATGGGAAGAAGAGAGACCAGAGTTAGTGACGGTGAGGGTGTGAGGAGAGAAAAAGCAAAGGGAAAAGAGAAAAAGTGAGAAAACTTACCATGAGAGAGAGGAGCCAAAAAATTATATTTCCCATGGCTATAGACGAAGATAATATTTATAGGAGATGCAACGCATGAGAGAGATTGTTTTCCAAAAAAAAAATTTGGAAAACAACTTATAGAAAATAAGCCTTATTTTTATTAGAGTTTTCCGTTGACCAAAGATAGTTTTCCATTGACCATGTTTTTTTTGTACTACCAAACACTAGAAAATGTGAAAAACTATCTTTACAGAAGGTTTTCCAACTAAACAAACATAGCGTTAATATATAAAAATGACTACAGTATTATTTAGTGGTGAGTTTGACAATAAGGATTTTGAATAGTTGCGAGCCGCCCAAAAAAAAAAAATAATAATAATAATGTAAATCTAGCAAAAAAGAAGATAACCTTGCAAGTCCAAGGCGTGCTCATTTTGTGTGTGTATATATATATATATATATATATATATTTTTTTTTTTTTGTTGAGGAAATGCTCATTTTGTATATTCTATGTTGGAAAAGTACTTCATGTCGGCATGCTTGGTTAAAGTTAAAAAGAAAGACGTGACACTATGCCGGTTACTATCACTTTTTTCCCCATTTTTAAAGTTTTTTTTTTTTTTTTTTTCCTTTTTAAGTTTTGTTTTCAAATTTTGAAAAGGCTAATTTTCTTTAAAAAAAAAAGGATTTTCCACTTTTTCAGGCCAAAACATTTATTGAAAAAGTAAATTGAACTTACGCAACTAATTTTTTTTTTTTTTAATTTGATATTTAAGAGCAGAGAATTTAACCTCCATTGGAAATACGAAAAGGTGTCTACCAATTAAGTTATATGACTCTTGGCAACTAAACTTTAATTAGGAATTAGTATCATATTTACTAAAAATATTTGCATCTAATACTTAATCAATTGAGCTAAGTTCTAGACGTGCTAATCAATTGCATTAATTTTTTACAAAAATAAAAAACAAAAAATACTAAACAAAAAGAAAAAGAGGAAGAAATTTATATGTCTAATCTAAAGACTTAGTTACATAATATATATATATATATATATATTGTTACAATCTTTTACAAAAACTTTAATAAGTTGATCAAAACACGGTTATTTCAAATTTTAATTATTTTTTGCAAATGATTGTTAAATAATTAATGATATTATATGTATATGTTTATTATTATTATTATTATTATTATTATTTACATGAGTACATGCATATCACACTATCTTAATGCAAGTGTTTTATGAAATTGTTTCTTGCACCTAATAATTAATTGTCCTTTCATATTCATAGACATTAAATATTCTTTCTTTTTGGATAAGAACATTAGGATTATATGCGCAAAGATGACGACGACAATGACAAAGCAAAGATAATAAAATCCATATATGCGACCTGACTCATCCATACGCACGCATGTGTGCATGCATGCATGCATGCAAATAAACCATTAATATCAAAGAGACTAGTACCTCTCTCTCGTTCGACAATAACACATAGGGCATCATCAGACGCTAATTAGCCTCCCATACCTCCTATCCAAATAATTCATTTCAAATCTTTGCTTTGAAACTATGTTAATTAGAGCAGTAGCAAGAGGAAGGGAAGTTTGTCAATTATCATGGCAGCCAAAAATATGCGTTGTTAATGCCTTAACTCCACCAGTCAGTGACAGATCCAGAATTTTAATTTAGGCGGGCAAGATGAAAAGAACAAGATTGAAAGATGAAATTAACTTAAAAAATATTAATCAATATTAAAAACAACAAAGAATTGTTAATCAAAATAAATAAAAATGAAAGTAATTTTTTTAATTTCATATCATCAAAATAAATGAAGGAAAATAATCAATTCATTATTAATCTATATATATAAATGTGGGGCACAAGAATTTAGGTAAGGTACTTGTGCCGTGTGTCATGTCCATGGCCGAAGAGCCCATTATCGTGCCGAGGAGGTTATATGCTCGGACAGTAAGGCTACATCAGTGGCACATTGTTAGAGGAAGTCCTGCTGTTGAGAAAAAGCTTCGGAGAGGGGGTTAGCCCTGACATGACTAGAGGGATGGTGACTGCTTCCACATTCAATGCATCCCACCAAATCTCAAGGCTGCATTTATTTGGAGAAGACTCTTGAACAGTGCTACCTTAGCCGCTGCAACTCACCAGAGATTTGAAAAGGTGTCTGATGGGACAAGCACTCAAGCAATGGACTGGGCAATCAACAAATGGAGGGCTAAGATCGCCTGAAGAGAGCTATATAATGCAAGAAACCCTCCAAAGGAAGGGGGGGGGGGAATATGTAGAGAAAACATCCTAGTATTAAGAAAAGGAACTGTAATCAAATCCCAGAGAAATATATTCAAGAGCTACTCTCCTCGGACGTTGCCGAGGAAGAATTTTTGTGCATCATATTTGTCTATTCATTATTTTTCCTTGCTCTCTTACCATCTTTGGCCTACTACGGGTGTCGTCACTTCATTGAAGCCTAGTTTTTCAGTCCACTCTCCACAAATTTATTGTGTTGGGCTGTTTAGGCCTTAATCCATTCATCTTTTGGACCAAAGAACCAAAACCCACCTTTATAATAATAATAGGTGAAGCTGAGAGAAACTCAAATTAGAATTCCAAATTAGAGTTCCAATTTTGCGCCATGTGTTCTAAATTATTTATTCTTAAAGAGTTTTATTTCTTAATTTTAAATCAAATGTAGGACTACATCATAAATATTTATCCAATTGAGTTATTAAGTACAAAAATCAAAGAGTTTAAAATAAATGAATCATAAAAAAACAAAAAGTTCTTCACAATAATTTAAAAAAAAAATGGACAATTTACATTTTTTATCTAATAATATCCATACAATTTTTTTTTAAAGAGTTAACAAAATATAAAAATGACTATCAATAGTATTTAAATTATATATATAGGAATTATATTATGCATTTTATTGTATATCTTTAAGTATATCTATGCATATGCATGGGGTTACAAACTAGTAACAATTAATATAAGAGACTAATCTAAATACATAAATTTTAAATATCTAATTTAGATAAATCAATGTAAAAGTAATAAGAGTATAGAAATAAATTTTGTATGTGCATCTCACCACCTTGATTGCTTAAAAAATATATATATGAAAAAATAAAGTTTTTTTTTTTTCCTTAATTCTTCAAAGTATTTAAATTTTTGGATCTATAGCAAAACAACATCATTTGTAATTGTAAAAAAGTCACAAAAAAAAAATGGTAGTGAGTTTTTTTTTAAACATAGAGGTTTTTTTAGTATATGGACATAAGTAATTTTGTAATTATTATTATTATTATTATGTGTAAATTATAGGATCCAGTAATTAAAGCCTTGTGGACTTTTGGTTAAGGTGCATTGAGAAAGTTTTTCTAAAAAGGTGATTAGCAAGAAAAAGTGTAGTGAGACTGTGAGTGATTATAAAGGGTAAATTTGGAATAAGGAAAAAAAGCATGGGACAAGATTGGTATGATAGTAGAGGTGTTTGAGTATTCTTGTTCAAAATGATGCGAAAATTGTAGCTTAGAAAGTGTTGTGAAAACACGTATTTAAAGTACTCATAATGCAAAAAATATGTTTGGAACTATATTTCTAATAACGTCTTTTCAAAAGTGAAAAAACATAATTGTGTATTTGGTATGTGTATGTTTTTTTTTTTTTTTTTAAGTGATGACATGTAATTTAATCAGTGTGACCTACTATTTATTTATTTATTTACAAAAGTGTCATTGACCAATGTTATTTGAAAACAAAAAAGTAAGAGAAGTTTTCTAAATTCAGTGTTTAAAAACCTTAAAATGAAAAACGTAACTCAAACACTCCTAAAAATTATTTCTTACCAAACGCGTTGTTTTTTTGGGGCCCATAGTTTTCAGTATTTAAATATTAAAAACTGTTGTTTGAGTTACCTTACTAAACAGGCCCATAGCCTTTAGAGTGTTAAAGACTACGTAGTAACTTTTTTTTCCCCTTCCTTTTGGTGTCAGCTTGTCAAGTTTCATTGTTCTCAAGTATCAAGTGTGGAGTATTTTGTTTTTATTGTCGAGGGCAGTTTGCTTAATAGTAGTATTTATGTGAAATATCTAGTGGAGTTGGGGGCAGTTGCCCCCTCTCGCCCCCCGCCCCCTTTGGCTTCGCCCCTACCACCAGTAATAAAATTGATAGTGATAGTAACAAAATTGACTCTTTCTCTCTCTCTATCTCAACATTTGTAATTAATAACTCAAGTACGTACGAAGAATCACCAGTAACATTTGTATTAAATCACAAAAGAACTACTCAAATCATAATTGAAGTTTATCATAATTATTTATATAGCTCAATTTCACTTAGTAAACAATCAATATGTCAACACGATGTGCTCAAATAACAATATACGTACACTTTTCTAATCCAATCCACATAATCTAGACTTTTCTAATCCAATCCACATAATCTAGAATATGACAGGTTAAGTTCCTAATCAATACATAGGGAATGAAGGTTTTAAGAAATGGAAAAAGATTATCTCCCTATATGTAGGGTTGTTCATCAACCACCCATGACTAACGGATTTGACCGCATCCGTACCAAAGCAACCACCATAGGAAGCTATCGTAGGTGATGAAGCTAGATTCTTTAGTGGAGGTAGCACCAATTACATTTATTCAACATTTGTAATATAAGTAATAATAGGAGTAGTTTTAGAAATTAATTTCTCAATTAAAAAATAAAAGGTAAAAAACCTATCATATTAGTACCAAGCCACCAAGACACTCTTTATATAAATAAATGAGGCCAAAATTAAAAATACATGGTCTAAGTCTTTCTCAATGTCACACCACTCAACAAATTTTTATTAGATTAATATTTTAAAAAATTGTCCTATTAAATTATACGTTTTCATTTTTCTAAACATGCATGCCAAATTTTATATTAATATGATGTTATTTATTATTCAATTCATAAAAAAAAAAAATGTTTTATGTATATTTTTAAAATATAAAAAAATGAATTTTAAACATTTAATTTATTAATAAAATAGTTATGAATTTCTCATCATCTTCAAATTTTGCAAGCATAAAAGATATAAGAATAAATATTGTGGGGCCCGAAATCTGAGGTCCCAGCCCACTTGGTGTTAAGGGCCCAAAGCCCAGTCCGATAAGCCTTGCTGCTGAGGACGCTCAATGAAAGCTCCTTGAAGGCCCAAGGATGTGGCCGAGGACGACCTCACGTCCAACATCTCACAAAAACGCCTGAAAAAAAGGAAAAATTCGGTACAAGAGCAGTACAAGGGAGAAAGCTGCCAACACCCTAATGCGGAGCCCAGCGCCTGACAAGCCCATACTCATACCATGCTATCCAGCTTTTCCCAACCACTCTGACGTATGGATTGATAAGACGAATAACTGCCCCAAACAAGGAAAAATGGACACGTAGGTGAAGAACGGGAGGGGAATACTAGTATAAAAGGGAAAGAAAGCTGAGACAAAAGAGGAGGCTCCTGAGACCAGATCCAAGGAACCAGACCCTTAAAGTTATATCGATGTAAAGCCTAGCTATTCCAGCCAAACCCACTTTTGTATGAGTTCCCATACAATCAGGACCAGACTGCTGCCCGGCGACTAAGGGCTAGCCTTTCAAACCCATTATCTACAAATCATATTGTTCGGACTCTTTACATACGAGCCCAACGTCATCTATGGGTCGTTAAAAATCGTGTCCCTACAAATATATTCTAATGTAGTAAATTTGTCAAAATATATATCTAACAAAAAAAATTATTGAATGATGATGTAAGATTTTTAAAAGTTATATAAAATATAATTTGAACCCAATTTATTTTTCAGCTTGCAATTTGAAAGCTTTCTTTTGCTCTGATGAAATCTAAGCTCTCAAACACTGCTGTACTCAAACCATGAGCAAATGTGGTTGTTTCAGATAGTGTGGCTAGTGAGCTAACTTCTAAAAAGAAACACAAGAACTTTTACCTTGTGAAGTGACATTGCCTGCAGGCCTCTAAAATGACGAAGTAAATAAGGAAATAAGTTACCAAAAAATTATATCTATCCTAAGAAGGAAAATGCTACCTTACACATTCCCTGCAAATTGCGGAACATTTTTTTGGTTTCCAGGATGTATTATCACATGGCGAAAATTCAGGGAGTTTCATAATCTACTACGGATGGTTTGGGTCGGGTATAACTGAACCCAACCCAAACATTTTACCCGTGGATACTCAACCTTGGAAATCCGATTACTACTTGTTGTCCATGATCCCTACCCGAACTATGACATGCAGATACCTAGACTTGACCTGAACCTTTTTTTATTTTTTATTTTAAATTTTTTTTTATAAATAAATAAATTTATTTATTTATTTATTATTATTATTTTAGATAGTTACAATATGTTTAAATAATGCGAACCATTTCTCCTTAGACCTCCAAGAACTTTGTGCATAAAGAGGTGTCAATTAAGTTACAAAACTCTTGATAATAATTTTAAGTTAAAAACATGATTTTGCACCCAAACCTTTTTTTTAACTAACATTATAATAGATGTATGGATTCAAAATTTTAAACATGCGTAATGTCTCAAAGATGCATCACGTACATACATTCTCATGATTTAGCGAAATCCATTAATGATAATTGATTAGAAATTTTTTTCACAGATTGGTGACATTTTTAAACTATCAATTGATATATTTCCTTATTAAACATTTTTCATGTCAAACGTTTTTTTTATGTGGGAATGTTAATAACATCACTATATGTTAGGCTTCTTTCTTACTGTAGTTCTGAATCTTTTGATTAGTCAAAGCAATAAAAGTAAGAATTTATTTTTAAAGTTTAACCCCTCATTAAAAGTTTATTTTGAAATGATACTAATGGCATGCACATAGAAAATTAGTGATTAATAGAAAGATTGATATAATTGATATGTGCTTTTCATTTTCATTACAAATTTTAGATAGTAGATTATTACTAGTGGTTGAAAAAGTGATGTGAATAGTGGATTTAGATTAAAATTTGTTATGAAAGTGTTGTAAACGTAACTTTCCTCTCGTTTAACATATTTCCTCATAGATTTTAAAGGAAATTTTGCCAACAAATTATGTCAATCTTGCATTTTATGGGAAACAATTATACTAATGATATCAATACTTTCAATCCAAGTAGTCAAAATTCTCTAGCAAGTTGAGCAAAACTAAGAGTACGTTTGGTACACTGAATGTAGACTACATTAGGAATAGTAATCTTTATTACTGGGAATGAAAGACATTGTAATTGAATAATTATTACTATCCATAAGTTTGATTGTTACATATGAAAAACTTGTAAAAGATGATGTATAAGAAAACTTTATATTTTTGGAAATATATTAATTTTAAAACCTATTATATATACTAAGGAATAACTATTACATCAATTTTAAAGAGAAATAGCTATTCTTCAATTTAAAGAATAGTTATTTCAATATAATAATTAATCCATATAATAAATATGCAATCAAATGGCCAAGTTGTTATTATACATGAATAACTATTTCATTATAGGAGCTATTACAACATACGTACCAAACGTACCAACTTTGAGTCAGGTTAGATTGGGTAGCACCCACAAGTTTTGGTCATTCCTAATGGGATACATATTACATAAGTTGACATTGTAAGTTTACATAAAGCATATTTACTAGGGCTGTCTAGCAACCCGGCTGACCTGGTCCACCCGTCCAACCCGATCCGACCCGAAGGCCCACGGACGGATCCAAATGTCCATACGGGTCGGGTGCGGGTCAATTAATATTGAAAATTCGGTTTTTCGGGTCGGTTTCGGGTCCCTTGACTTCTAACCAGTGTAAACCGACCCGCCCGACCCAAAAATTTTAAAAAGAAAAAACACGGTGATGGCCTAATGGGTCTGTTGAGTTTCAGAAGAATTTCTTTCACTTTCTCTCATCTCTCACTCTCACTTTCTCTAATCTCTCACTCAAATTCCTAACCTGGCCTCCTTGCTGCCGCCATCACCAAGGTGGGCCTTGTCGCTGCCCCTAACCCTAACCTCCTTGCCGACGTTGCCTAGTCCGTCGGCGCTGATTCAAGTTCCACAAGCCTATTGCCGACGTTGCCCCTTCATCATTGCACTTCGTCCTTGGTTGAGTCTCAAAATCCATAAGCCTCCTCTGATCAACTTGAAATCTCCCTCTTGATACTCTGATCTGTGCATTTTGATGGTGGGTCAGTAAAAAAGGTTATATTTTTCTTTAAAAAAATTTGTACTGATCTTGTGATGGATGTGTTGGTTGGTGGTGAGGGAGGGAGTGGTGGTGCTGCTGTTGGTTTAATCTCTATTTTTCGTTTTAGTCATAGATCTTGGGTTTTTTGTTTGGATTTTAATTTCTTTGTTCTGGGTTTTTTTTTTTTAAAGATTGTTCTAGGTTTTGATTTTGTTTTAGTCTCATAGATATAGAGTTTTTGATTTGGATTTTGAGAAGATTGTTCTGGGATTTTATTTTTTTTTTGAATATTGTTATGGTTTTTTTTTTAGAATATTTTTCTGGGTTTTGAAATGTTGTTGTGCTTGAGACCCGACATCACTCGAGGCTTCGACCCGCTCAACCGATGACCCGCTCCGTCAGGCTCGACCCGAAAGTCCGGTCGGCCGCGGGTCTATTTTCTGTTCACCCGGTTCAATCGGGTCGGGTGCAGGTCAGATCCAAACCCGACCCGACCCGACTCGTGGATAGCCCTAATATTTACAAACAATTTTTACTAACTTGATAATGTGTCTTGCTATTATAGACTTGTGTAAAAGTGATCAGAATTAGACTCTTAATTCGATAGTTGAAATAGAAAATGAGAATTTAAACGCCAAAAAATACTGGAATGTGCCAACAAGTGATCAAACTCTTATGAAAATACGGCATTGGAATTTCAATACCATTTGACAATAAGCATATATAACGTAACATATATAAAAATAGATAAGAGATGTGGGCAAATCGTTTACGGCTGTTAGAGAGTAGTTTTTAGTTTTGTTTTTCCCCCTTTTTTGGGGGATGACTAGATTGCGGATTTCTTTGACCATAATTTTTTTTTTTTTTTTTTGAGAATGTCTTTGACCATAATTTTGGCATTGAAGACTATGAAGGATTAATTAAATTATAGTATTAATTGGTCACCTGAGTAAATGCACATAGGGGACACTTTAATGGGACACAATTAGCTTGTGCTTTGAATCGAGACATATTAATGGGACAATTGCACAGCAAGCTCTTTTCTTTGGGACTGTATACCTTTATTCTAAGATCACCGGACTACTTTCCAATGGCATTGAGAGTCAGAACCCAAGACAGACTTTTCTATGGAAACAGGAAGTTTCCATACGTGTCATACCATCGTTTAATCGATATCCCACACACAAGAAATTTACATAACTTATCTACACCTCTCAAAAAAGTGACCAGATTCACTGTACCTTCTACATCCATTGTTATGAAATCTCATTGGATTTTGTTGGAGTGCTAATTTTATGGTAAGAAATTTGTTGGTTAATATATAAAGGGAAATATTAAGGAATACTGAAATCTCGTTGGATTTTGTTGGAGTGCTAATTTTATGGTAAGAAATTTGTTGGTTAATATATAAAGGGAAATATCAAGGAATACTGATGTTGGTTTATGGACTATTTTCAGAAATATTTTATGAGAAAATGATAAAACAATTAATTTTTTTGATAGTTTTTTATATTTTTCATAAAAGTGATGTCAAAATTTTCCAAATATGATTTATTAACAATTGTTCTAAAGACATTCATTAACATGTCCTTCTAACCCTATTCCTTATTTTGAAAGAACACAGTTTTATATTATTAAAAAAAAAATCTTGTAGCAAAAAAATATCTCACAACATTGTCCCAACACTCTTGTTTGAAGTTGTAGTGAGTTTTGATATGATTTTTTTTTTTTTTAAATTTGATCTATGATGCGTTGACACTTCAAGTATAGGAAAATAGTTGTAAGATTTTGTTGTAATCATAAAAACTCTTATTAAAAATACGAAAATAATAGAAATTTATAATAATTTCACAGCACTCTTAATTATTCTATAAACTATTAAAAAAATTAAATTACAAATTGCAGTAATAAATGTGATTAATAAAACTTTTTGGTTTTTTTGGTAAAATTTTAATAATGCATTAACACTATAACCAACACATCAACACCATAATAAATAAGATTAATAAATATACTTTTATTATAACCATAGACACGTTACTTTATTATATTTGATAATAACTCATAAATTTTTTTATATAGAGCAATGTTAAAGATATAAACATTTTTACAAAATCTTTTACAAATTATAATTATTACACATTAATAATTTATAAAAATATTATAAAATAATTTATAAATATAGCAATACTCTTTTATGTATCTCACAATATTTTCTTTCTCTTCCCCGTCCCATAAAAAAACCACCAACCCAACCACCATCTTTCTCGCTTTCTATTTATTTATTTATTTTCTTAATAAAAAAAAAAAAAAAAAATCTTTCTCGCTTTTTATATATACCTCTCATTCATACCTTCCTTACTCACCTTTCTCTCAAATCAAAATCCTTTGCTCTCTGAAACCCAAAACCAGAAATCATGGCTGACACCAAATCCCACAGTAACTTTGTTATCTCTGACAAGAAAAAACGAACTGGGTCGGATGATTTCGACGACAGCAACAACTTCAAGACCACAAAGAAACAAATGCTATTCCCATCCTCCACGCACGACGACCCCGCGGCGTCTATAGCGGCGGCGCGCCACGAGTTCGGCGAGCACGGCGGAGTGAACATGTCAATCGAAGCCTCAGCAACCTTCACAGTGATGGAGCCAGAAACCATGCGCAGAATGTTCTCCGGCGAGCTCGGCCCAGACCGTGACTTCTTCATCTACAGCCGGCACTTCAACCCGACGGTGTTGAATCTCAGCCGCCACATGGCGGCGCTGGAATTCACCGAAGCCGCGTACTGCACCTCGAGCGGCATGGCTGCGATTAGCTCGGTTCTCTTACAACTGGTCAGCAGTGGGGGCCACATGGTGGCTTCTACAGCACTTTACGGTGGGACCCACGCTTTGCTGACCCACTTTCTGCCTCGAGCTTGTAACATAACGACGACGTTTGTGGATATAAACGATTTGGAGATGGTGAAGAATGCGATGGTTTTGGGACAGACAAAAGTGTTGTATTTTGAGTCAGTTTCGAATCCGACACTGCGTGTGGCTAATATTCCGGAGCTGAGCCGAGTAGCTCACGAGAAAGGTGTTAAGGTTGTGGTCGATAATACTTTTGCTCCGATGGTTATCTCTCCCGCTCGGCTCGGCGCCGATGTTGTGGTTCATAGTATCTCCAAGTTTATTAGCGGTGGGGCCGACATTATTGCAGGTAAGTAAAAACTAGTATTTTTTTTTTTTTTTACAGAATAGTAAAAGCTGTTAAAAGGTTGTTTGTTTGTTTTTTTTTACCTGTTCTTTTGGTAACTTTTTAACAGTTGGAAATTTTAACTAGAAACACTGGTCACACACAAAATATAGTTTATTATTATTTTGGTCATTTTTAAGGAATGTGAGCTAGAAATTATATAATATAAAAATAAAATTAAAGCAAACTAAAATTCAATTAAGAGAAATCTTAAACAATGATATGTTAAATTTTATATTATTTTAATAGCTTGCATGTTAAAACAGTAGATAAGATGTTAGGTATATAATTATTAAATAGTATGTTAAAGTCGGTAAAATAATTTTTTAGTGTATTAAAGATTATTTTTTAGGGCACTACATGCGAATGTTCTTGTTTTCAACCTAAAATGTAAAAGAAAAAACTATATATATTTTGCACAATAAAAAACAATTTTATCTATTTTACATGGTCATTATAATTTTTATTAAAAATATTTATAAAAAAAAAAATTCTTTCTATTAAAAGTTTGTAAAAATGGTACTATCAACTTTTTTTGACCACGTGGTTAATGGTAAATGAGGGAATCTAGTACATTGATTTCAGGCGCAGGGTTAAAGACTAAAGAGTGTCCATCAAAAGTTGTGTAGCGTAGTGTGTGTACTGTACTAGTGTGGCCTTTTCGATGTTGCCCACAGGACATTATTGGATTCATGTGGTTGTGTTAGTTTCACCTCGTGAATGATGCTGTCTACCTTTACTTTGCATACCTGCCACGTGTTTTATACTTTTATCTTTTATGCAGTTCTTGTTTAGTTTAGTTTTTTAATTTATTTTTTCTGTTTTTAATTTTTATAGGATATTTTAGCCATAGGTCATTTGGTTCTTTTATGTGTGGTTCTTTTATTTAAGTAATGTTAGGAATATCAATATTACATATTTTATGATATAAAATTTACAAATTGATACGTTAAAAGAACTGTTTTTTTCCTTTTCTTTTTTACAATTGAAATTCGTGAAGCAATTTTAAAATCTCACTTATTCAAAATGTACTTTAAAAAAAAATAATTGAAAAATAAGTTGATTGTTTTATCAAATGAGTACTAAGAAACTAAGAAGGACAGCTCCTCAATGGGAAAACATGGGTTTTTTTCTCATATGTTTGTTGATGAACATTATATATGTATAATATCCACAATTTGACGTGTGATATTAATATTTTTATTTAAAATTTTAAATGTGAAATAGATGATGTTTATAGATACGCACAAAAGGAGGGCGTGAAATGGTTTTTTTTTTTGTTTTTGCTCTTCTGTGGAAAGATATAACCATACATGTGATGTGTGTTAGGAATTCTAATTAAACTTGGCTTTGTTTCTTTGTGCATTGGCCTTTCGTATCAAGTCAGATTTGGGTTACTCGGGTACTGTCTTATTATCGGTTTAGAATATTCTGGATAAGTTTTTAAGTATCATATTGTAAAAAGCAGTAGAAGGATTTGTTCCACTTGGGTGGTTTAACTCTTTAACATATATGATCTGATTTTTTTTTTTTTTTTTTTTTTTTTTGAGTGTATATAAGATCTGATTTATTGAAAGCTCTTTGTTAAAAGAGATTCATCTGTATTCTTGTCATCTACAATAATGATGATAAATGCCCACACTTAATTGATAAGCCCAAATCCACCAACCAGTAGAGTCCAGCATCTTGGTATCTTCGAGGGAATTCCCATGTAGGACCAAGTTTATTACTCTATATTAAAATTAAAATTAATTGATGTGACTTTATTTCTTGTCAAGTGAATAGAAAGCTTTTGTCACAAATTATGATCGAGGCAAATGATGTGATTATCAACTTCTAATTAAAACTAAGAAATTTATGCATGTTTTGTGGAATTTTATGCCTGCCATTATCACATGTTGTGGTCCTCATCACAATATGTAATTTTCAAGTGTGGACCTGGTGTACAAATTTCACTGCTCATTCCTGAAATTTATTGTATTTGTCATGTGTTTTCTTAGGAAAAGTAGCTTTTATGATGCAAAAGATATGCATGATGTTTTGCTCCATTTTTTCTTGCTTTTGATGTGCCCAACTTATCAATATTAGTATTATGAAAACGATATTAGTATTACTCTACATTCTTGGCGTGATGGTCACCTTTAACAAAAACTATCCCATGCATTCGACATATAACTATTATAAGTATCTCTCATACTATGTGAATGTACAGTTACATGAAATCCAAATACGGTGAGAAGGATACTTCATATATATTTAGAAGATGCAAAAGATAGCTTCTCAACTCTACAATTTGAGTATTAATGCATTCCAACATTCTAATGACAATTGACAGGAGCTGTGTGTGGGCCTGCAAGTCTTGTGAACTCCATGATGGACCTCCACCAAGGGACCCTTATGCTTTTAGGGCCAACAATGAATGCCAAGGTTGCCTTTGAACTATCAGAGAGGATTCCTCACTTGGGCCTAAGAATGAAGGAGCATTGCCACAGAGCATTCGTTTTTGCCACAAGGATGAAAAAGCTGGGCCTTAAGGTCATCTACCCAGGCCTTGAAGATCACCCAAATCACAATCTTTTGAAGTCCTTCGGCAATAAGGACTATGGGTTTGGTGGGCTTCTCTGTGTTGACATGGAAACTGAGGAAAGGGCTAACCGGTTGATGAACCATTTGCAAAACACCACTCAATTTGGGCTCATGGCAGTTAGCCTGGGATACTATGAGACCCTCATGTCTTGCTCTGGTAGTAGTACTAGTAGTGAATTGAATGCCGAGGAGAAAGCACTAGCTGGAATTTCACCAGGCTTGGTTAGAATGTCCATTGGATACATTGGGACATTAGAGCAGAGATGGAGCCAATTTGAAAAGGCACTTTCAAGAATGCAGGATTCGGCTACATTCAATAAATACTGAACATTTTCAAGTAACCAATGCTGGAATAAGCTGTGGTATAGTTTATGTTGGTTGTTTCATGTAAGAATGGGTCCTTCCAGTCTGTTATTTCAGGTGTGGATATTAAATAATAGCTTTTCCAGTGGACTGTATAATGTTTTATTAGTTTGTCATGGCACGGACTTCAAGTTCAATCAATTGCCTATAGTAAACGAGTTTCCCCAAACTTCATTTAATGGGCTTGAAGCTGACCTGATTGAACCCTTTTCATGAAGCCCACAGAAAAATGTTTATGTTAAAGCCAATATTCATAGGCACACACAAACGGGCCTAAATCTTTGGGCCTACAACTAATTGAACTAACCTTTTTTTTTTTTAATACAACCTCTTGATTATAAATGTGCACCATGATAATCTAACTCACCCACAAGCCACAAACCAATTATCCCCAATTGAAAAAAAGTTCCTAACTTATGAATTGTCATGCATGGTGGTGCACATGTTTTTTGAATTAATTAATAACAAAGGCATACTTAAATTTGGCGAGAGAGCACAAGCTCAAGTTCCTAATCTTTTTAGGAGACCCCAAAATTCTTATTGCCTAGTTCATCAAAACTACTCAAAGTAGTATATCAAAATGATCACAGCAAATGTCAAGTCATCCAACTCCCTCATTTATTTGGATTTTTTTTTTTATTCACACGAGTATGACTTATACTCATAAGTTTTAGTTAGCTTAATTGATAAAAAATTTGTTGTAAAAAAAGCAATTATTATGAAATGAATGTCATAGGCCTTCTCCATCTAAAAAAAAAAAGTGACTTACTTTTACTCTCTTTTGTAAATTGGAATAGGCCTTCTCCATCTCCTTCCTACCTTCTTGGATCTTTGGTCCTAAGGAAAGTGATGGGCCAAGCCCTATCTTCCTCTTTTCTTTAGACAGCTAGTCTTTAGTTATGATCTTCAACGTTGGAATCTCGAAGGCTTGGGCTTTTGACCTTACATTTCCAATGATGCAGGCCAGCCCATGCTAGGCGCAACATATTACAGCAACGGGGCTTTTGAGCTTCTTCTCCTTTCTTTTGAGTGATCCAAATCATTATTACCATTTCATTAAACCTAAAATGCTTTTTTGCACTAGTTTCTTGTTATAACTTATAACTCAATTAATAAAAATTTTTGCCCTCGATTAAGAGATATAAGTTCAAACCCTGACTATACTAAAAAGTAGTTGATAATTTGGCCTGATGATAAGACTATCATAAGAGAACAATTATCATAAACTAGAGGCTATAAATTAAAATTTATCATATCAAGCAATAGCATTGTAGCCCAAATGGCACCTTTTGGTTTTCTATTGGAGACATCCATTATTTAATTCCTCCACACACAATTATCAAATTATTAAAAAATAAATAAAATTTCTTATAATCTCTCTTCATTAAAAACAAAAAATAGAGAAAAAAAAAAGAAAAAAGAAAAAAGAAAAGAAAAAAAGAGCAGAAGCACTTCAGGTTTCCTTATTTTAATATTCACAAAACAAGAATCCTATATTAAGAGGATCTATCCTTGGCTATAATAGCTAGCAACATTTTTTTTTTCTTTTTCTGAGAATCATAATATCTAGCACCTTGACTCTTCCACTTACAGGCCACAGCATTAAAAAAAAAACAATTTAAGGAAAAGAATCATTGCATTTATTCCTTTCCATTTTGAAACATAAATCATTTCCAATTCAAGAATTTGTCTAATAAGAAAATCCATTATTCTTTGGAATCGTATCATTCAGTCAGCAAAATTTCTGTTGAATATGCAATTACAGTTTCCATTTTACAGAATAAACATAATCATGACAAAAGAAACCCCATCTAATTCTCGAATAAATAAATTCATTAGTCATGCAATGGAATTATTCAGTCAGAAATATTTCTTTTGAATATTCCATCCAAAATACTATTTCCCATTTGACTGACAATTGAAAGTGGGCATCGTTACCCACAAGGCAGGCACATATTCTAGCATTTACAAACCAAAATCAATCTTGAGCCCAAATTGCCCACCAAGTTAATCTATCACATTATAAATTTATTCTTTTTAGTCCATATGGCATTCTCACTCTCTCTCTCTCTATATATATATATATATATGTATGTATGTATAATAATTTTAAACTCAATTGTTCTCGTCATACCATCAAATTTGATTCTGTACCATCTTGTTACTTTCAAGAAATGCAAAAATCGCAAATGTATTCTTTCAAATTCAATCTTATGCACGACCCAGATCAAAAAAAAAAAAAAATCTTATGCACGACCATATGTTTGCCACATGAATATTATTATTCTTAAAATAAGGATTTGTTTCAAAATTTGATTCTTGTTATGCTCTATTGCTTATGGCATACTCAATCTATATTCATCAATAATCATGATTGTATATCCGGCCATTCTTTCTAGATTTTTTGAGATAGATTCTCTTTGACCGTACCAATTAGTGGTGCTAAATGAGTGTATTTAGTTTTAAGTGAGAAAAAGGGAAAAAAAAGTATATTTTAAAATTGGTTAGGTTCCTATTTAGTTAGTAGTTTTCTTGCTCCAAAAATAAGTTGAAAATTATATTTTGGAAACATTTGTTTCTTCAAAGTTTTTATTTTTGGAAAAAGAAAACCATTGATGCAAAGCATCATTAATAAGGAAAATTTTCTTAAGTACTCTCGGAGTATAGAGAAATTGTTTTATTTCCTCTTACATTCATGGTAGACCACACTATGAATTTAATCAGTAGACTCCATCATGAACGTGAGAGAAATGAGCACATTTTTCTGTACTTTGGAAGTATCTAAAAATTACTTTATTAATAAATCCAGACCAGCCATTGCGCACCTTGGTTCGGTGGTCACTCCACAAGTATAAGTGCTTATGAGGTGTGGGAGGCAAGAGTCAGGGTTCAAGTATCTAGGAGGGAGCTTCACACACATATACACTTAAATTATGTTAGAGTAGAAATTTTATCTTGTATACAAAAAAAAAAAAAAAAAAAAAATCCAAACCAACCTAATAGATTAGACATTAATCTATGCTACCTAATTGATTCAAGTATTTAATTAGATCATTTAAGAAAATAATTTAGCAAATCCAATTAAATATGACGAGTTCTTTATAAATTGTTCAATTGCAATTTTTGACTGTAACTGACTTGCTAAGCCGCTAATCCAATTATACAAAACCCATATCAAATCAAATTCCGGCTGCCTATGGTTTAATAACAATAATGCAAAGATGTTGATCGCATGCTTCAAGTAATAAGCTTCAAAAGTAAGTCAGTGTTAAATGGACCAGTTAGAGCACTGATGAATGCCGAGTATATTTTGGACTTAGTTTGCTAAAACGTGGTTATTTTAATTTTTCTTTTATACAATTACTGATGCGAGCCCAGTATAATAGTACAAAGCAATTTATAAAGATTTTGTCGGTCAACGACTGTACTAGGAGCCATCTATATTCATCTTGCCTATATTACTTCTATAATCTTCAATAAGATTTTAACCTGTACTACATTTTTAACCTTCACTACTTTTTTTTTTAGGTAACCACACCAAGCATTATGGAGAGAATCTATAGATATTTTACAGATGGTATCAGCAAAGACAAATGCATGTGTCATATATATCAAGATAACATATGCATTCGTAAAAGATAAATGTTTTGTAAATCTTACTAAATCTTGTTATCAGAAAAATACATTTTTTAAAAATCGATCTTTCATGCTTGGCACTTGGAGTTTGCAATTACGACAAATGCAGCAAAAGACTTCTTTCCGGCGAAGACTTTTGATTTGGACCCATCAAGGGTACCTAGCTATAGCTCATACAAAACAGAGAGCATGATCAATCTATGTTGGAGTTAATGGACAAAATTATTAGCATGTCATGGACTTTTCATGAAGTACGTACCATCGCTTTCTATCCACGTGTTTTTCACATGCTTTCGACTAGTTGTTCATGTTACGTGATTATCGTACTAAAGCTTTCAATAGAGCCAGAAATGACAACCAAAACAGATATACATGAAAAACTTATCATCACAATGGGATCCAAACTCATTAACAAGACGATGATATTGATAGCAATCGTTCCACAAGCAACACCAAGATCATGCTTTTTATCATGCTATCTTTCTTTGTGTCCTTTGTCTTCTTCTTCTTTTTGTCATGCTTTCTTTTCTTTTCTTTTTTATTTCTTCCAAGAATATTATGGATAATATGCTTACTGCATGCAATATAATTATGAACATATACAGCCCACGCTTAACCATTTTGAATTATATTAATATTTCCACAACCAACTTCTTTGATGTGTCACCCATGCATGCCTGAAAACAACCTTCTAGGAAAGAGTGAGAGAAATCGGTAATTTTTTGTTTTTTTTTTTTTGAGATAACCGATAGAATTTTATTAAAATGTGAAGTAAAGTATACGTATACAACTTAAAAAACAGGAACTCAAGCAAGCTGAGCTTGTTCCCGATAATAGGACAAGAGAAATCAGTAATAAAAACAGAAAGGAGGAGAAGAAAAAGGGAGAGAAGGGAATTAAACCCTTCTGATTCTCTAATTATACCTAACTTTTTGCTTAATTAAGTCATAATTCATCAATGATAGAGTCAATTTGATCCAGTCATTACGATAGTTCTGAATCAAAAGCCTCACATTTCTTCCTGTATGAGGACATTTCATGAATCTACCACAAAGCATTACTGATATGAGTGCCCAATTAATATTTAATGCACGTTTTTAACATTAACTTAATTGACATTGTTCTATTGGGCTGAGCATATTCTTGGCAATAACTTTCATTATCAGTTTTCAAAAATCTTATAACCTAGTGATTTTGTCCGATTCTTCACAAAAAGAAATATAATTTAGGTTCAAATTCCCCCTTTGCATTTGTAAGAAAGAAAATATTATAGTATTCTTCTACCACTACACTTTTATTAGAACCTACTTTGTGGTATCCTTAAGTTTTAACTACCCTAGTTTCTTTTTCTTCTTTTTTCTTTCTTTCTTTCTGTTTATTTATTTATTTATTATTATTATTATCTTTTTTTTTTTAATAAGTAGAACCCTAGCTTCTTTAATTGAAAAGGAAATAATAAAGAAAATGACGTGAACATATTTTTGACAACCTGTCGATATGAAGATTTCTTTTGGGATAATTATTGAGTATTGTCGGAGTACCATAAATGCGTACTCACCCCTTTTACATAACTGTGGGTCTCACTAATTAAATTTATGGTAGGACTCACAATTTATATGAAAGGATGGAGTACGCAATTATAATACTCTGAAAGTATTCAATAATTTTCTTTCTTTTGGACACATGGCCTTTGCTTTCCAGGTGGCATATAAATATAAATATATATATATATATATATACACTTTGGACATATATATCACCTCCAATAAATTAAAAATCAGGTTGTCCATATCCAAAACTCCTAAGTTTCATGGAAACTATTGTGCACAAACCACTTCATTGTCTTACATGCGACATGTTAAATATTTTAATTCAAGGGTGGACTTCAATGTGAAATTTTTGTGAGGACCATGAGCCATCTTCGCTCTTAAAAAATTATAAATGTCTTGCAAATAAGTGTAAATCTGAACAAACTTTTAGGAAATCATACTTGGTGAATTTTTGTACGTTTTCAAGTGTATAGGGCTCGATATCTGTCCTGAGTGTCCTCCTCAATAGGGTCAAAAATTTTGTGTTGCGCAATGACATTGCCTTTGTCCATTTCTTTTGTTAATTAGGTCCACTTCTGAGTCAAGGCACTGTGTATATTTCATATATATGTAGATGCTTCGAATATTCTATGGATGCTTTCATGACATTTTATTTTGATTCAAATTATTACACTTATTCAACAATACTTCAGCTGTGCTACAATGACTTTTATGTATTATTATTTCATACTAAAATTTGTCCGCTAGCAGGTAAACGTTCGCAAAGTTATATATGCCCTAATGCCAACCAAGGAATACGATAATTCTACTTCTATAAAATGATGAAAATACCTTTTGTTTTAGAAAAAAAAAAAATTATCATGCAAGAAGGATACTTAATTTTTTGACAAACTATATATAGAATATAATATAAGGGAGGCTTATGCTTTCCATTTTCATTTTTTGGTCGTGCAATGAGAAGGTTGCCCTCAAAGGATGCTTATGTACAAATACATTAACAGCAACACTTCAAGACTTCCAGTACCTCATGGATGCCTCATTTCCAAAAATCAAATCATGGTTAAAATATATATATATATATATATATATATAAATATCATGCTAAGTGAGTTTATTTATAGTGGAGATCAAATTTGATCACTGTTGAGGTCTAAAAAAAAACCAAAGTACCCAAGCCCAAAGAAATAAGTGCAAGGGGGCCACGAAAAAGAAGAAATGGCAGGCCCAAGAGGCTTGAAGCCCAAAAAAGTATCAAGAAGGAAAAAGGGAAGCCCAGAAAGCTTATGAGAAAAGAAGAAAGAAAAAGGAAAAGAAGCCCATGTCAGAGGATTGAAGAAGAAAGCTGAGTCGGGATCCTCAGAGACTGCCAAAAAGGCTCGGGATCCCCCCAGGCGCGTAAGCATAGTCGACAAAAGATTAAGACAGTTCAAAAGAAAAAGACAAAAAAAAAAAAGAAACACAAGGAACAAAGGAGAAGCCACGTCCTTCTCAAACGTCGAACGACCTAGCAAGAAAAAAAGGAAGAATCAACGACCTCTCATAGCGCAAGTGGGTAGCACCTCAGGGAATCAGAATGAAGGAGTATAAAAAAAAAAGGAGTAGCAGTGGAAGACTTTCAAACTAGCGGAATGGGATTCCGCCCGTTTGAGAAAAAAGATGAAAAAGAAGACCTGCCAAAAGTTGGATCAAGAAAGGTGTGACCTCAGTATGTTCCGAAATAAGTAATCAGCCATGGACTTTCAAAGAAACAAAACTAAAAAGAAGGAAATGATGAAGAATAGGGAAACTGGACCTGCTGGGCGATGGGCACGATACATACTCTGGTGATCAAAGGGCAAAACAGGGGAATCAATAGTTCCCCTGGGACTCCAAAATATCACTATAAAAAGGGGGGAAGGAGTGCGAAGAAGTGAGAGAATTTGAAAAGGGGAGAACCATTGACAAAATTCTGTCAAGAGGAGAAAACTCAGAGAAAACTAGTAAAATTACTTTCCGGTATCCTAGAAAAAGCCACTATAGCACATACTCGAATTCAAAAAGAATCAAACTTTGCAAGTCTTAAAGGTTAGAATAATCATTTAAGACTGTAATTTTTGAGCTTGCTTGAACCTTGTATCACGTCTTAGTGAGCGTATTGTAATCGTAATAAAGAAAAATTCAGTGAAATACTTCCCACTGATTTAAGGATCCCTAAACGTTACTTTGTGCTTTTATTATTTTGTTCTCTACATTTACTTTGCTGTTTTGATTTGTTGTTCAATACAAATATCCTTGTTTGTTAGTTTATATGTATTGTAGGAAGCATGCCTTGTGCACCACTTGATTCTTAAACAGCCTGTTAACTGCGGTGAATCAAAGCCTAGTCCACCAAACTACAATTATTCGGCCCGGGATCCTTGGGCCTGAGTGTTACGGAAAAAGCACTCTCACAATCACTAATCATTTATTCAACAATAAGAGATTTTACGAATTAAACCATGTGAAACCAAGAATGTTAATTGAAATGCAAACAACTTAAGTGTTGGAGAGGAATGTGAAAAGAATGAAGCAATGAATATGATAAGTATAAGTTTACATGGACAAGATTTAAACAAGCCATTAAGTGGGAAAAGATGAAAAATACATACTATAGTCCAAGAAGGCCTAAACCTATTGTAGACTCATCTATTTGTAGAGCAAACAAATCAACTCTAGAATTAGTTAGGGTTCTCAAGTAAATAAACCTTACATTCATTGTAATACAAATTTAGTAATATAGATGTAATTGTTAAGGGTTTTCACTTAAAAACGCATTCCGTTAACTTGAACCAGGAAAAAATTTGTGTTTCACTCTTTTTTTTTCCTCTTTCAGTCTCTCAATCAATCTCAATCAATCAACAACTTAGACAAGTATCAAGATATAATTTTGCCATTAGAAATTATTATAATACAATCTTGGGAATCACCTATTACTTTATATCCAACCATGAGTATAATTGCATTTTGATAGTTGTCAAGATATAGTACTTCCAGGGTTTTGCATCCCTTCTGGTAATAATGGCATATAAAAAACGTTTAGGTGTGTTGTCAATTTCCACTAGTGATTAAAATAAATCACACAAAACACCTTAAATATAAATAAGAAGTCTTTTTACAAGAAAATTGTATATAGAAGATAATAGCTGACAAGTACAAAATCTATTTGTTATTAATCTGGATTGACGCTATAGCCGCTAAAAATTTGATCTTATACTAAATGTTTAAAACATAATGGGACCACATGTAGATGGGACAACAAGGATAGATTGGTTGGTTCTTTTGTACTTTCTCTTTCAGCCGCTAAAATCAGAACAAAACTCTGTGAGTCAATCATATAAACAATGTTAGAGTGTTAGGACTTTTTTTTTTTTTTTTTTTTTTTGGGGTGGGGGGGGGGGGGGGGGGGGGATTTGACGTTATAGTTTATACCCTCTCATACTTGGAGGCTTATCATGAAAGACTACGTTTGCAAATTAATTTGCATGTAAATTTTTCTTTTTCTTGTGTAGGTTTATCTGATCATGTGGAGTAACATGCTTTTATTTTTGCAAAAGAACTCAATTCTACATCCCCAGAAAGTTGGATCGTTTGCTTATTTTCCCAACTTAATTGCCGTGTGTATGCTTAGTGAAGGCACATTTACTCTGAAATCATTTGTTGGGATAGCGAAAATTATGATATTTTGTTGTGCAATTGGTGCATACAAACTTGAAGATATTACACATACATTTAGCGGAAGTAGTACACATATATTAACATTAAGTGCCCTTGTCCCCACATAAATATATGGAAGAGGGTTATACATTAGTAGAAACAAGACACACACATTATCATTAACAGCCTAGCTAGCTAATGATTCAACCTCAACATAGTGAGGGTTATACGTGCATTAACCTTAATAACTAACAGCCTAGTGACTTAACCCACATATATATTAAGGGTTACATTTAGGTGAAAGATAATTAAGACAAACACCAGCATTAATACAATTTATGCTGCCTATTTAATTATAACGTGCGAATTTCTCATGTACGCCTTGGGTTCACCTTAACAGTAAGAGGGTTTGCCATTTCACATGAAAGCTTCAACACTTCAGAGAGATCCACTGGGGTTTGATCAGATTTCACCCACTCAAATTCATGCAACAAAGTTGCTACCCAAAAAGTCACTGTGGTCAAACCCAATGCCTTTCCGGGGCAAGTCCTCCGACCCGCCCCGAACGGAGCTAGCCTCAGATCCGACCCCATGATAGAAAACTCCACGTCTGCGTCCTTGCACACAAATCTCTCTGGCAAAAACTCAAGTGGGTCAGACCACACTTGTGGGTCCCTTGTAATAGCCCACATGTTAACCATGGCTGTGGTCCCTGCAGGCACATGATAGCCATCAACTATAGTATCCTCAATGGCCAAGCGGGCCCATGATAGAAGTGGGCCCGGTGGGTGTAGCCTAAGAACTTCTTTCACCACAGCTGGCAAGTAAACCATGGATTGAATATCTGATTCTTTCAACGGTCTTGATCTTCCCACGACTCGATCGAGCTCATCGTGCACTTTTGATTGGATATCAGGATGGAGTACCATCCTGGCTAGTATCCACTCAATCAAAACAGCCACAGTATCCGTTCCTCTGAAAATCATCTCCTGTAATGAAGGACCATATAATGAATGAAGACAATAGTTAGCATTATATTAAACAATCATAATGGCTCTTTTAGTTGCTGAAACGTTGCAGTAAAATAAAAACGTTACTACCAAGAATCTTAACCCCGACCCATTGAAGCTACACTTTCCTAGTAAATGAATCTCACAGCTTTTTTAGCACTAAAAATAGTTAAAAAAATAACACGTTTGTCATGAATACATACTATAACTTAGGACAGGAATTCAACATCAAAAATAACATTGGAGATTCCCTTCTCTCTCACTTAGTACGTAATTGCAAATCTCACTGATCAAATTCATAGTTTGATTCACCGTCTACGTGAACACGTGAGAAGAAATACTTTGTCAGTATGTACCTAATAATCTTTCGTAGGTAATACTGATTAATCTATTAAAATCCATTAACAAGCCTCATAACCAAAACATTTTGTAATGAAAAAAAGAAAAAGAAAAAGAAATATTCAGATAGAATAATATTAGAATATAGTGTTTGTTGCTTACCCAAAGTACAGCAACCATATCGGATTCAGAGAGTTTATCAGGCCCCTGAAGAGAGAGAAGAACGTCCACAAAATCATGGTTTCTTTGACCGGTTTGCTCTTTATGCTCTTGGATAATCCGGTTGACGAACCGGTTCACTCTAGGAACAATATTGGAGCATCTGAATCTGATTCCCTGAAGGTCAAGACCAGCAATCCAAGGAAGGTGATCAGACCAGTTAAGCTTTCCCAACAAGTCGTAACCTTCAGACACAAGCTGGCTCAGTTCCTCAGTTTCACTATCGAGCTGTGAAAGGTCATAGTTTCGTCCAAACGTCGAGCACATCATGTTGTTAAGCGAAGCTCGTTTGAGTATGTCACGAACAGAGAACTCACGGCCAGAGCTACTACTATTACATGCAATCATGGTCGTGGAAACCATTTGGGCTGCGATTTTTGACCTCTGAGCCTCAGAAGCGTTGATTTGTTTGGTACAAAACAGGTGTGTGGAAGCGATTCTTCTCAAAGTTCTCCAATAAACCCCATAGGGAGCAAAACCAATCGCTCTGTTGAACATTAAACTGTAAGCAGACTCTTTCACTGGACGATCAGCGAAGACTGAGCTGTTCAAGATTTCTTTAGCTACGTCTGGACTACTCGTTATGATGAAACGAGTTTCACCAACACTAAAAGCCATGAGTCTCTTAGCGTTGCACCACTCAGCAGCTTTGGTTAGCTTGTGGTGAGCTAGGTTAACCATAAGGCTCATGCTTCCAATCACTGGAAGCCCACGAGGTCCTGGTATTGGCTTAATATTCTTAGCTGATGATCTCTTCCACCAATACTTTCCCCAAGCTGGGCCTCCAGGACAATAAGCCCAGAAACACAAAGCCAAGGTCAGCCATGTTATGCAAAGAAAAACAACACCCAAAATGGTGTATTCAGAAGAGAGAGCTTTGCATTTAGAAGCAAGAGCTAAAACCCACAAAGTATCAACCTGTGTCTCCATGATAGAAGAGAGAAAAGAAAGGCAAAGATGGAATGGAGAGCAATAATATGTGTGTCTGTGTGTGTGGGTTTCCTTATTTGGGTTAGACTAAGAAGTGGGAAGTTCAAAGCTTTATATAGAGTAGTTAGGGGTTGTTTGGGAAGGTTTGTTTACTCAAAGCTCACAAAAGTGTAACCGTTAAAAACGAGGTAGCAAGGGTATGCGTTAATGCTATTGACCTTTTAACGGAAAATACTTGGCAGTTATAGGAATAGGCTTGTGGCGCCGCCTCTGCGTCGTAACGGAAACGAAAGGGTAGTCCGTAGTAGTTGCAGTAGTGGTGCTGAATAGATAGATAGACACTCACCCACGCTTATTTAAAACGCGTGGAATATACCTCCAATTTTTTTTTTTTTTTTTGGCAAAGGTTAGTAAGGAATATGTCTCAGTTTTTTTTTTTTTAAACAAACACACACAAAGGAGAGGGAAAGATATTCTAGCATAAAGGCACACTACAACTTCATTCAAAAGTCATGATAAGGAATATACCTCAATTGGTAGTGGAGGAAAATCTGTATAATATGGTAAGTTATTGTTTTATTTTTCATTTTTAAAACTTAAATGGTTAAAGTTGTTGGATATGGACTGTTTTATATTATTTTACATACTCACCAATTATAATTTTACACACTCACCAACTAAAATCGTGTTTTTGGAATGTGCGTAAAACTATGTAAAATAATTTATGTTTAATAAACATTAATATTTTTTAAGAAACAATAGAATTTGAATTTATAGTAAATATTAATTAGTATTTGGTGTAAGTATGACTTGAACTTTAAATCTCTTTACGCGTTGAGTAAATTGAAACCTATAAATTAATGTGTATTTAATCAATGTTCCATTATATTGTGTTTTTCTTTTTTTTGAAAAAAAAAGTTCATATTATATATTTAGAGTCTGTTTAGGATCTGTTTATTTTGCTGAAACTAAAAACTTTTGATAGAAAGTACAATAGATAAAGGTAAAAATTAACTGAAATAGCATAGTGGGACTCATGAATAGTATTAAAAAGTGCAGTAGGACCCATGAATAGTAGCAAAAATAAACTAAATAGTTAAATAAGTTAGCAAAAATAATTTTTAACAAATGCACACTTAAGGGTTTGTTTGGGATCGGATTATTTTGCTAAAACTGAAAACTTTTTGCTGAAAGTATTGTAGATTAAGGTAAAAGTTAGTTGAAATAGTATAGTGGGACTCATAAATAGTACCAAAAAATACAGTGAGATTCATAAATGGTAACAAAAATAAGCTAAATAGGAAAATAAATTGACAAAATTAATCATGCCAAACTGACACTTAAATGGTTATAAAATAAAATAAAAATGTAATTTTTTTTTTAAGAAGGAATAAAAAAATGTAACTTGTTACTCATAATAATGTTTATTAATATTAGCCTTTGTTTTTAGAAAAAAACTTAAATAGTCTCGGAGCATTGCTCCGGGACTATGTAAGAATTGCCCTTTGTTTTTAGGGCACTCCTTAATGAGACAATATGGAATGACAGGCACTTTTCTCTCTTAAAATCTGGGCCCTCTTGCTTTTAGGCCATGATGCATGACTAGATATTGGTCGTGCAATCCCATGCTGTCCCAACTTGTAAGCATGTTGTGTGATTTCGTATGACTAGTCATTCTCTCATAGATAAGGGTATGTTTGGTACACTGTAATGATTATTACATGAGAATAGAAATAAGTATTACAAGAAATATACTAAGTTGAAATGTAATAAGTATTACTATGCATTAATTTGGTGACTATTTAAGAATAGAATCCTGAATATGCATTCACAATTTAATAGAGTATAAAAAGAAGGTGTATTTAAATCATTTTTAAGTCAAATTTTCTAAAATACACTTATTTTAGGATGTTCAAAATAGAGCTAATAATTAATAATAAGGAAAATTTATTTTCTTTCCTTTTAAAGATGTGGCAACTAATGGCTTTTTAAGAAATTTTTTAAAAAAGTTATTACATAAGATGAAGGAATAAATATTTAGTACTTTTGATAAAGAATAATTATTCCTCATTTTGAAGAATAGTTATTCATAAGGAATAACTATTCATTGTAATAAAAATATAACCAAACAACCAAATAGTGATATCATAGGAATATTTATTACATTATAGTGTCTATTACAGTCTACCAAACGTGCCCTAACTTTTAAGTGAGTGAGGCGTGAGGTAATATTTATGCTCTCATACTCATAGTGGTACTATAACTTCCAGTCGTTAAGTAATTAATTAATTATTAAAGACTTTAAGAATTTCATCATGTAATTAATTAATATATACGTTTTCTAGTAATCTAATGATGATTATAGATTACACAATCATAGTTTTGAAACCCGGACCGGACCGTACGGTCCGACCGGAAAACCCTCGAACCGCTCATTTTTTCGGTTCTTTAAGCTTCAAGAACCGTTCTATAGAAAAAAACAGGGACCCGTGCGAACCGCGGTCAGACCTCACGGTTCTGAGAACCGTGAACGGTTCTCGCGGTTCTCACGGTTCCTTTTTTTTTTCATCAAATAACAGCTGAAATGCACTTTAGACTTTTTTCAGATCTGGAACCAGTGAGGGAAAAAAAACAAACTGAGAAGAATAAGATTACAAAGCACGGACTATGCGAAGTTGAAGCAGTAAGCTAGCAACCCAGCACAGATCGTCAGTTACGGCCTTCATCTTCGTCTTCAGCTTCTATTTCTTCTTCTTTCTTCTTTTTCTCCTTCTTTTCTTTCTTCTTTCCGTCTCCACTGCTGTGGTTTCTGAGTTTCTCACACTTCTCTCTGTTTTACTTTTTGCTGCAAAGAGAGAGACTAAGAGTGGCTGTGGAGCATAGAAGAAGCAGTTTTGGCTTTGGAGCCTTCAGAGATTTGATCGGACTAAAGGATAAAAGTAAAAATCTGAAGTGTAAATTAGTGGGGTTAGGTGGGTAGGTGTGATATTTAATTGGGAGTGTATTTATTAATTAATACTTTTATTTCTTTGTACTTCCTAGACCTAGATACCCACGTTACTTTACAGCTCATATGTTTGCATGCTAATCCTAAAAAACCACAACACTGGCACCGGATTTGAACCAAAAAAGAAAAAAAAAAATGGACTAATTATATAAGTACCAAATATATAAATATAATAATAAACCAACCTCACTACAATTTTACTAAGTGTCCTTCTAATATCTATATTATTTCAATATTACTATCACGAATTTAACTAAACAACATATAAATAAATAAAGAAATATTATATCTATGTGTGTTTAGGATATAATATTTTTTATTTGTTTTGTGAAAATTATGATATGAAAAAATACATTTAAAAGATAGATTTTTATATTTAATTGGGTTATTTAATTTAATTTTTTATTTATACTAATTTAATATATTTATTTTTATTTAAATTATTATTAAATTAATTATGATGTCATCACGGTTCGACCCCGGTTCAACCTCGGTTCGACCTTAAAAACCTTGAACCTCTCCCTTTTACGGTTCAATAAACGGTCCGGGTCTGAAAACCTTGTACACAATGCGTAACTCTTCTTCATGCATCTCTCTAGTATAACAGTTAAAGATACATTTTTGTTAACTCTCATTTTGGTAGATCAGATGAGCAAAGTAGATGGTTTTGCAAGTTACATCACAATAATAGTGCCTTCAATTGATTTTTAATACATGGTTTTACAATACCTTATTAGGTTAAAAAGAATAATAAATTTATGCAAATAAAAGAATTAATTAACTATTGAATAAAAAAATAGGCAAAAATGCAAAACTGACCCTCTAACTTTCAGTCTTTTTCATTTCAGTCCTCTAACTTTCATTTTTGTCAATTCAGTCCTCTAACTTTCAATTGCTATCAATTTGGTACCCCGTTAAACCCCAGTTATATCATGCTATTAATTGAGCCAAAACGACGCCATTTTGGCTCTTTTTTTTATAATAAATTTCAGAATTTAAAGAAAATAAACTGATTTAAAAAATAAATAAATAAATAAATAAAAACATATTACAAAGTTGCTGAGGAAATTGAACTCTGAGAAAATCAAAGGGAAAAAAAATGGCGAAACATGAAGAGCTACCAATCCTAGTGTTCTTGTCACTTGAGCTAGTGTACGGCAACAGTTCTCAAGTCGAAGAAGCTTAGCTTCGTTTCGACAATTTCAAGTCCAAGTTTGTCCAAGTTTTCGGTCACGCTCCTCATGTTTTCTCTCATGCTTTAAGTGTGTGCGTTTATCGGTGTTTGGTTGTTGAGAAAGTGTTTATAAAATACCAAAATCAGAATTTAGAGAGAGAGAGAAGAAAAAAAAAAAAAAAAACTCTGTTTGGTTGCTCCGAAACTCTGTGATAATAAAAAATCAACTTTGTTTTTAAATCTCATTATACTATTGAAAACAACTCTAATCTCTCTCAGTCCAACTCAATTTCTCTCTCAAATGAACTCAGTCTCTCTCTTTCAAATCGCCGACCAGCATAATCATTTCCCCAATTTCTCTAAGTTAGGGATTTGGGTGTGGAGTGATTCCTCAGTTTTGATTTCAGCTAAATGTTTTCTTTTTCTTTCTTTTTTCTTTAAATTCTGAAATTTATTAAAAAGAAAAAAAGAAAAAGAGTCAAAACGACGTTGTTTTGGCTCAATTAATGGCAGGACATAACTGGAGTTTAATGGAGTACCAAATTGACAGCAATTGAAAGTTAGAGGACTAAATTAACAAAACTGAAAATTAGATGACTGAAATGAAAAATACTGAAAGTTAGAGGGTTAGTTTTGCATTTTTGCCAAAAAAAAAAAAAAGTAACTAAGCATAGAATCTTATATCTCAATGGCATAGTTTGACCTTTTTTATTAGGAAAGGTTCAAATTCCCCTCCTACATTATTTTAACTATCAAGTTATTAAAAGAAAGGAAATTAATTAGTGTGGTTGATGGGCTAATAGCATGATATCATACTACCTCATATGCAAGGTTGATATCGGGGATTTAATTTCTATCTTACTCATAACAAAAATAAAACAAAAAACTAGTGTTACTTTACTTAATTTGACTAAAGCAAAAAAAGAAAATGCTTCATTTGAAAGGAAAATGAGATAAAAGAGAATAAAAGTATGAGCTAGCTAGGCAGATGACAATGGCACAGACCTTTTCCTATCCTCTCTTACCTTTCACCTCTTCTTCTTTGAACCAAATAAGCGTAAAACTTCAAAATCCCCATAACCAAAGTATGTATGCAAGAATACAACATTTGTTGACAATTCACAACAATTATAATTGTAAGGACAAAATTTGGAATCCAGGCCCGCATTGTATGGAATCCTGGATCAAAAAGCCCAATGCAATGAATTTTGTAGAGTATGGGTCTAAGAACTAGGTTTGGATAAGTTAAGCAGAGGCTTGCATGAGATTAAGGAACACACAAACAATAACAAAAGCCGTATGATGAAATAACCTCCGGTCCGAGGAGACACAGAATTTAATTTATGAATACAGATCACTACTTTAGGGTTCTTTTGCATGCTACAGTATTCTGTCTTCTTTTTCTCGTCCTCTCCTTATGGGGGCTTCTATACATTATATAGGCTCTTCCTGATCATCTGGGTTTTACACTTGTTGATCATCCAAGCCTCCACTTGAGCACCTATCTCATCAGACACCTCTTTCAGTCCTTTGTGAGTTGTGATAGCTAAGGTAACACTGTTCAGGGATCTTCTCCACATTAATGCGGTCAGGAAAATAGCTGCAGTGCATTTAATGTGGTGGTGGCAGCTTTTGCTTAAATATTTTGTGTTTTCTTCCTTTTCATGTGTTTAGGGGATGCGCTTCTGTGGTTTAGACATACCTCTGCTCCGGATTTTCAGTGTCCGAGGAGGGGTTCCTCCTCGGACCCTCTTTCTTTGTCTCCCATGATAAGGCTTATAACGCAGATTGTCTAAGTCACGTTGTCTCCTCGGACTAACTAGTGTCCTCGGACGGCCCAAGGCCCAACTGGTTACTTTGGGCCATAGCCCCCACAATAATCATCACAAATCTTCTCACCAAAAAAAAAAAAAAAAATCATCACAAATCACCTTCGTGTTTATTTTTAAATTTATGTATCGCAACTCCAAACCCAAAGTATAAGCTAGGCACATGAGAATGGTACAAACCCATAAGGCTTTACCTTTTAAGTGTGTCAAGCCACTCTAAAGTTCTTTCGTTATTCTTTAAAAGGGATTAAGTAATGTAATAAACTGCAACCTTAAGGGAATAGTGTGTCTATGTGAATGGGTACAATCATGTTAATTACCTCTCAAAATAAGTAATTCAAATGGTGGTATTTGATCCCCTAGATCGAAGGTTTTGAATTTCACTTATTTTATTTAATGGAAAAATAAGAAAATTATAGTAAAAATGAAATAATTTACACTGTTAAAGCACAAAAGGAAACTTATATGAACATGAGAAATCTTAATTCTTAAAGCTAGAATTATTGATACTAGTTTAACTCATATTATCCAAGAAAAACAAGTTTATAACATATTGGCAAAAATAAACTATATCAAACAAGCATCAATTTTACAAATTATACATGCATGCACAAGCTTGAATTCAGGGTTGGATAGATGATCCTAACACTAAAACTTTGTGTTCATTGAATATTCTTTTGGAAACAAAAAGAGTTGACAGTCCAAGATTAATTAACCTCCCATAAATTAATAATTAAATAAAAAATCTCAAAAAATTACAATCGACACAAAAGTTCTTAAATTTAAAATCTTTATATAACCGCATAGCAAATGTATCTGATATTTATTACAATCAAACATAATGTTCCATTCACACCTAATATCCCTTTCACATACATCTAAACTTGATACTCTTCAAAATCGGAAATAGATATAATATGGGGGGTGAGCTTGATAGCTCAGTAAGTAACCATTGTATCAAGCATAAATACAATAAAATAGATAAAATAAACTATTAACAAGACAAAACTCATAGGCTTAGAAATTATATCTCAGTTCAATTAAAATTAGACAAAACATTTGCAATGAATTCCAAAACATCAAAAATTTCATTGGACTTCAAACGATATCCATACCCATATCCTATCAGATTTCATATTTTTTTATAATTTTTATGATTAGTATCATCAGATTTCATATTTTTTACAATTTTTATGATTATGGTCACATTGTATCCCCATTACCAGGCCAAGAATCATGCATTGGCCTCGTATTATTCCCTATGAGAAACTAGTTTTTGTTCATTTACAAGTAGTAAAACCTTCATAGCTGAATTTAAAGCATAGTCAAATTATACAAATAATTTTTAGACTTTGACCCGAGTTTTTTTTTTTTTGGAGAAACAAACACATACACACCCGACTTTGATCCGAGTTTGAAGGAAATAGAAACTTTTTAAATAATCAATGGAATCAAATACATTTATAGTATTCAATATTTTTTTTTTCTTTAAACAATCGTAGCTAGAAAACTTAACCACAGAGAAAGGAAGAATTAATTAATACAACATTTTATTTCAAGTAAAATATAACTAGTCAAGAAAATTGTTATTTACCTTAAGTAATGCCTACTTCAAAAACTCTTACTCTTGCAATTCTTTAAGAACACTCCAACATAACTTAAAATCCCTCATAATTAATTGAATTAGAAAAAAGGTGTAAACAAATACTAAAATAATTTGCCATAGAGTTTAACTATTTTTTAATCACCAAATCAATAATAAAAAGGGAATTTGTAGAATGCTTACCTCAAGAATCTAAAAATAATAATAATAATAATAATCAAGTCTTCTTCGTCTAAAATTATTTGAATAAAAAATAACTAATGATTTTAGAAGAGGCCTTTTGTGGAATCCTCCCTAGAAAGTCAAATGACCAACTTGATCCTTTAAAGACAAATTTGTCCCTGACTTCATTAGCATCGTTACTTTAGCCCAGACCCTTCTCTTCTCCTTATCTCAGACTCAAACCCTTTTCCTCTCTCTCTGTCAAACCTCTGGCTCTTTCTTCTTCTTTTTTTCTCTCTCACCTATGATAGCTCCCTCTCTCTCTCTCACCCACACCCACGGCAGCTAAAAAATCTCTTTCATGACAAAAACCCATGTTTTTCCACTATCGACTTCCACTCTCTCTCCAAATCAGTGCTATGGAGACATTTGGCTAGGGATTTTCGAGCTTCGCATCACCACCGCTACTATTGGTCCTTGCCAATAGCTCTAATTTGGTGCCAAACGTGTTTGGGTATTTGTTTCTGGGTTTAGGTCTCTGTTTTTAGGTTTGGATCTTTGTCTGTGTTTAGGTTTGTGTGCCAAATGTCAAGGGAATGTTTGGCAAAGACCCACCGCTGATTGCCACCAATCTCTATCCTCTTTCTCTGTTCTATTTAACTATTTTTTTTTATTTCTCTTTTGGTTTGGTTCTTTGTTGGTTTGGGTCTTGGTCAATTTAGGGATTGGGTTTTCTTATGTAATATAAGGATTTGGTGATTTTTTATTTGGGTTTGAAAGGAGGTTTGGGTATGGTCATTTGCAAATTTGTGGGTATTTTTTTATTTAGGGTTTGTCTCAAAATGACTCTAATATGATGGTTTTTTTGGTGCATGCATATGAATTTGCATGTATGATTAGTAATATGGGATGATTTTTGGGGGGTTTTAGGTTTTAGAATTTATATGGCTATGTGTGTATCAGTGTATATTTGTGTTCTACGACATGGTATAGTCATGTAGTGTGATTTGTGCTCAAATCCTTGCTCATTTAGTGTAATCATAGTGAATAGAACTCAAAGATCTTAGCATATAATAAACATTTACCGAGAAGAGAAAATATGAGAGAAGAGAGTGAAGAGAGGGGTCTGAGATGAGAAAGAGAAGAGTGAATAGAATGTGAGAATAAAGTAATTGTGCTAAACAGAGTCAAGGATAAAATTGTCTTTTAAGGACCAAATTGGTCATTTTTTTAAAGTCTTAAACTTAATTGATATTAGTATGTAACCCATGCTTATACACGGGAATGAAGAATCATAGTGGTGCTATTGATATTAGCTTGAGTTATTAAACATATAGGACATAGTTTGATCAGTACATTTGGAGGTACCAAAATAGTTTTTTTTTTTTTTTTTGCAATTTTCATGATATTGATTATGCCAAGTTTCTCATTACACTATTATTATGTATATGATTTTGAAAAACACTATCGAATCTACATATACAATATCAATTCACAATTATTGTTTGTGAAATTCTACTAAATACAAACACAAAATAAAATAATAAATTGGTCAAATAATATCTTTTAAATTGAATGAGGAAAGATATATGAGATCGTTCAGCTCAATTACAGTTTGTTACGTTCAATATCTTCGTATACAAATATCTAAATAGAAATTGTGTAAAAAAAAAAAAAAATCATTAGTTCAAAGAAAAAATAATAACAAAATTCTTAACAGTTTAATTTTTATGGAAAGCTAACAAAAGCAAAATCCAATTTTGATTATAATTGAATTTTCTATAAACTATGGTTTAATATTTATATATATAACCTAGATAGTAATGGACCGATACATAGTCATGATATATTACATAAATTACCTATAAATTTATATTGTTTTTAGTTATATAATTAGGTTTTTTTGTGGTTTATTTATATTAGACTCATCGTTTTTTATACTAAATTAACTCATTTGGCACAAAATTTAAAAAACATAGATAGTGTACATGGCGCAATATTAAACTCTAATTGAAATCCAATTTTTATACTGAATATTGAATTAAGTCACTTGAAACAAAAATTTAAACTTTAAATTAGATGGGTCACGTGATACAAAATTAAAATCTAATTGAATTCCAACTTAAATTCTAATTAAATTTTCCTTTAATTTTACCTATTAATAAATATATATAAATTAGTCAAAACTTAAGGCTAGTTTAGTAAAATTTACCTTTTTATCTACGTTTCTAAAAACCGGGCATGACACAAGCTAGCTAGGTGCTTGGCTTTGTCATTTCGTTTTTTGATGGGACAAGGGAGTTTACTGACGCGCACGTTTTTGCAAGTTGCTAAATAGAAACAGGTTTTTTAACTGAAAGAAAAACAAATAAATTTGGTTGGTAGCGGGGGACAATGTTAAAACGTGTCCATCTGCATGTATTTCTGTCACTTTTCGGAGACCATCACTAGTAGTCTAGTAACTAGGAACTAGGACCGTACATAGCACAAGACAATGTTGTTTCTGTCTGACTCTGACAACTTCTGTTCACACGTGTCCATTTGCATGAATTTTTTGGTACCTTTCGAGCACCATTAATTACTAGGCTAGTAGTCTCTAGTATTTGGACCTCCGCGATTGATCAGTCCCACGTGGGACCTTGCTGTCCGACAGATTGCCCTAATTTGACGTAGAAAAAAATTATTAAGGATATGTTTGATAGACTTTAATAAACGCTGTAATGTAAAAATTATTTCTATAATTTTTTTTTTAAAACGAAGTTACTCCTATGATTTAGTTATTTTTTATTTTGGTTATATTTTTATTATAAGGAATAGTCATTCCTTATGAATAACTATTCTTCAAAATGAGGAATAACTATTCCATTTTAAAATGTTGTATTAGGCATGTTTGGTAAACTTTAATCAACGCTGTAATGTAAAAATTATTTCTATGGGTTTTTTTTTTTAAAACGAAGTTACTCCTATGATTTAGTTATTCTTTATTTTGGTTATGTTTTTATTATAAGGAATAGTCATTCCTTATGAATAACTATTCTTCAAAATGAGGAATAACTATTCCATTTTAAAATGTTGTATTAGCTATTCCTTAATAAGTGTAATAATTTCAAAACTTAATATATTTCCAAATAAACAAACTTTCCATATATATCTAACAATTATAAAAATAAAAATTCATAAAAAATAACATATATTTATCTTAAATTTAAAAATAACAATTTTTAAGGAAATATAATTGTATGAGTAAGATATTTCCTAAAATAAATGTTAAGTTTTATTCTAATGTCATAACTCACAACCAAACTAATGAATATGTTTAGTTATTACATTACAACACACTTTATTATTAGTAATAAAGATTACAATTCCTATTGTAATCCATATTCAGTATACCAAACGTACTCTAAGTATTTTGTTGGTTAATAAATACCCTTAAAACATTTGTCAATTGATATTTTGAAGAAAGTTTTGATGTTATTTTTATGAAAAATATAAAAATTTGTCAAAAAATTAGTTTTTTTTTTCAAATTTCTATAAATATTTTCTAAACTAATGCCTTTAGGTAGGAATAGTAGCACTTGTTATCTAGGGAGTTCAAATAATATAGTGACAATGGGTTACATTTTTTCATCTAGTTTAATATATTTTTATAAAAATAATGAAAACTAAGTAAAAATTAGAAAAAATGTTATATAAACTTAACAAAATAAACTGGTTACACCTAGTTACATTGACAATTGATAATGAACTATCATATAACGATTTCAAATTATAAAAACTCATAGAAGGAAATTGTAAAACTTCATGTATTTGATTTTTTTTTTTTTTTGGGCAATAACTTGATATATTCAAGTTCACTTTTTATCAACTTTTGTTAATTACCCCCCTAAAAAAACTCTTAGAGCCACCATTGCCCTTAGTGTACTCACTCTTCTTGTATTCATAATAGATTTCATTATGACTATTGTTAAGTTGTGATTTTTTATAGAGTTTTTTTATTGTTGGATTTATTTCATGCCAAATTTTTTTAATTCAATGCATTTATTTCCTTATATGTTGTGGGGGCTTCAATGTGTTTGGGTCGGTTTATAGTTCGTAAAGAATTACACATTCAGTAAAACTCAAGATTGACTCACAAGTGACTCAGGACTAAATTACCTATGAGTTAACATATGAGGAGCACATAAGAAAAAGTTCAAAAGTTTGTTGGAGCATAATTAAGTGACTCGCAAGTGTGCCTACCCGTGAGTTACACTAACAACTCATCTTCTAGAAGCAATAGTCCCTCTATTTTCTTACACTATATATATCCTAATTCTCAGGAAATTATAAGGAGAATTTTAAAGAGAAAACCCTAAAAACACCATTGGAGAGCTAGTGAATTTGAGCCTACAAATTCCTACCCAATTCCCATAGTTTTTCTCTACTCGATCTCTTCCTTCTCCCATTGTTTTATCTTGAGAGGAAATTAAACCAAACACAACCTACACATCAATTAAGTGTTAAGAGTGTCTTGGTTTGTTGGGAAGCATTGGAGCTTAGCCAAATATAACCGGTAAGGCTTGGCGGTGCAATCAGTCTTTGTTGCAAGATCTAAAAAGTTAGATAATAAAAGACTTCGAGAAGTCCGTTGATAACTAAAGCTTGGAGGGCTTAAGTGTAGTGGATCTTTTAGGGTTTTCTTGTTATCCTTGTACTCCAACTCATCCTCTTAGTGGATCATTTTGGCTTGTCGGCTCTTGGAGAGACTTTTCCGCCGAGTTCTCCATTTCCTCTTCGATAACACATACGGTATTGTCTTTGGTTTACATCCTCTTTACTTACTGCATTTACTTGTTGGCATAGTTCAATTATGTTATCCATGCAATTGTTGAGTTCTTAATTTGGTTAATTAATTGGCTAAGTACATAAAATTTGCTTTAATTATGTTTAGCCTAAACTTAATTAAGCCGTAATTAAAATTGGGGGGAGGGGATCTGAATCAACACTTAGTGTTTGGCTAATGGACTTTAAAATAGTTAATTACTTTTTCATTTTTCCATAAAAGGTTTCCTAAAATGGTTTACTAATTTATGCCATAAGGGCACACGTTAGTAAAACCCTTAAAATATAATTAATGAAATGTATCATGATTGCTAGAAGACAAAGCAATATGTCATGATACTCTAAGAACACCTAATAATTACACCTAACAAATCTTGTAAATCACCAATATATCATCGCCCAAAAAGTTTAGAGACACATACCTTGCCACAACTTATACACATGTTAAGTGGTGATTGAATTAATTTTTATAAATATTAATGGTAGTCCCATGTATAAGTGATATAATCCAATCACACATTAATAAATGTGCAAGTTATGACCAAGTATGTGTGGCAAAATGTGCTTTTAGGGTAGGGATTGGATCTAATACTCAGTGTCATGAAACTCTAAGAACACCTAATAATTACACCTAACAAATCTTGTAAATCACCAACATATCATCGCCCAAAAAGTTTAGAGACACATACCTTGCCACAACTTATACACATGTTAAGTGGTGATTGAATAAATTTTTATAAGTATTAATGGTAGTCCCATGTA
Source organism: Quercus robur (assembly GCF_932294415.1). Lineage (NCBI taxonomy): Eukaryota > Viridiplantae > Streptophyta > Magnoliopsida > Fagales > Fagaceae > Quercus > Quercus robur. The sequence goes on along the minus strand of NC_065535.1, from coordinate 29,002,941 downwards.
TAAGTGATATAATCCAATCACACACTAATAAATGTGCAAGTTATGACCAAGTATGTGTGGCAAAATATGCTTTTAGGGTAGGGATTGGGTCTAATACTCAGTTGTACTAGAACCATTCAAATGATGTGTGTATACTGTTAATAGTGTGTCATCATTTGAATGAGTCTAGTGCAACTGGACACTGGTTGCAATCAAAGTCTGTGTTCACACAAGAACCCATCCTTGCTTAGCTTGTCTTAATCAAATGCCGTTGAGGGCAGGGCATAATTGTCATTGAGAAATCATAGGACAAAATAAAAATGCCACAGGATAGTCCAAACGAGGATGGTAGCCATTCAAGCTATATAAATTGGGTCCACTCGATGGTGGGAGATGTATTTTTCAAAAGTGGGTCCACTGAAAATCCAAAACCTAAGCTGATCAAAACAGTGCTGGAATATAGTTTAAAATAACAAAAAGATTTTGATCGTTCAAGGGCTATTGAACAATCTCAAAGATCAGAACTGCAGGACACTGATACAAACAAAATAAAAGAACTAAAAAAAAAATCGAGGAATTCAGAAGGAACTCATATCCAGACTGACTGGAGATTGAAAAGTTATTTCGTGAGATTGGTTCGTGGAGTGTCCATTTTATAATATGTGGGTCTATAAGTGTGTTGTGTGGGGTTAACCAATACATCAGATTCAACGTAGAACTTCATGGTCTCCAAAAAATCACTGCCAAGTTAACCCTAGCCTTGGAACCACGTTTGTTAAACCCATTATCAAATGAAATCGTATTGTATATCTCTTTTAGAACATGTACAGATTTTTTATTTCAAAAATAAAAGTAAAAAACCCTCATTTATTCTTTTCCAATAAAAAAACTAATTAAAAATGATAATTTTTGTAATAAAATTAGAGACACAATAAAAATTCTTAACATTTTTAAATCAACCCATCACTTCACACATGAACCTTATCATAGTTTACAATTAATTTTTTTAATAGTCCATATGTTGGTAGACTACTTTAAAAATTTTATGAAATTGTTGTGAATTTATATTGTTTCATGTAACTGATGGAACTAACGAATTCAACTTCCTTGGACGATCTCATCAAATATACTCGTCCACCTTGTCACGACACAGACGAACACAAGAGAGCTATTAATAAGAGCATTCAATACCTTGAATAGTTACCAAACAGTTGGCAGACCGTTGGAACCTCATTAAAACCCATATCCATGAGCCCTAATGCATTACAAAATGGGCACTAAAGCCACAATTAAGGCCCCCAACGGTTAGGAACCATGAAGCTGTATATATACACTTTGATTAGAGATAAACCAGGTACATAGACTCACCCAAAAGTATTCATAGATACTCTGATATTCAGTCCTCTCTTATTTTTCTCTAAAAACTTCTATATACTGACTTTGGCATTGGAGGCATGATGGCAGGCACCACACTGGTGACCATCTTAAGGGAGCCATTGTTCCACATTTGTAGAGACAGTGAAGAGGACCCAGCTCCATCTAGAAAAACTTACAAGATTGACGATTTGCACTTCATCAGTTTAGCACCGTCTGTGAGAACGACACTTTCGCATTTAGGTTTGAAAGCATAGTTTCCAATCAATTCCTAAATTCAGATGGAGTCCAACCAGGATTCTGCAGCATTAGCCCTGCAAGTCTAGACACTTGCAGCTAGTGTAGAAGAGCTCACTAGACAAAATCAAGAGATGAGGCTACAGCTCCAACAAGAGGAGAACTGGTTAAAGAAGGAGTGACCGTTGATGGCCGGTCACTCTAGATAAACCAAATTCAGATCTTCTCTGAGAGATGAGAAAGGAAATGGACGAGCTAAGAAATGCCATTAAAGGGAAGATAGATCGAAGCCTAGATAGGATGGTCAAGATGACAGATTCTCCTTTTACAGCGGTAGTCTTGCAATGCCCAGTGCCGTCGAAATTTCGTTTGCCTTAGCTGGAACAATTTGATGGCCTCAAGGACCCCCTAGACCACCTCAACACCTTCAAGACAACACTACGCCTTCAACAGCCTCCTGACGAAATACTATGTCGTTCTTTCCTCACCACTCTCAAAGGAGTTACAAGGGAGTGGTTCACGAAGATACCAATATCGTCCATCAACAGCTTCGAGCAATTAGGCAATGCCTTCTTGTGATACTTCGTTGGATGGCAATGCCCGAAGAGACCAGTAAACCACCTACTCACCATCAGACAAGGGGAGAAAGAGACCCTGAGGTCGTATGTGAAACACTTCACTCGAGAAACCTTAGAGGTAGATGAAGTTGATGACAAGATACAGTTAACTACCTTTAAAGCTGGATTGAAGTCCAGAGAGTTCGTGGTCTCACTCATAAAGAATCCTCCAAAGACGATGGCGGAAATGCTCTTGAAGGCACATAAGTACATAAACGCAGAAGGTGCCTTAGCCGTGATAAAGGATGAGGAAAAGACCGGTGAAAAAGGAAGGAAGGAGGACGACCGTAGAGGACGGAAAAGGGAACGTCAATATTGTCAGACAAACGATGGGGGTAAAAGGAAGGACGAAAAAGCTCCTCGAACGGTAAAATTCACTCATTTAGTTATGCCTGTTGATAAAATTTTAGCGCAGATTAAAGACGAGCACTATCTCAAATGGCCTAGGCCATTACATTCATCACCTAATGTGTGTAATAAGAAGAATTATTGTTGTTTTCATAAGGATCACGACCATTACACAGAGGATTACAGAGACTTGAAGGAGCAGATAGAGGAGCTCATACGAAAAGGGAAACTACAGAGATTTGTGAAGAAGGGGGAACACAATAGGTCCAGAGAAAATGACAAGGACAAGCGTGAAGCCTCACTAAGGGACGAGGACCGTATGCCCCAATGTTCGCCAAGCGTGATCGGGAAGATAAAGACTATCATAGGCGAGCCATCCATAGAAGGGTCTTTCAAGTCCCTTAAGAAGTCATATCAGAGGCAGGTGAACAGTGTCCTCAAGATGCCTTCGATGAAACAAAGACGAACGGGCAGGGACATGTTTTTCTCTGAAGAAGATGCCAGAGAGGTGAAGCAGCCTCATGATGACCTCTTGGTCATAATGTTAACAATAGAAGGGTTCAACATCCGAAGAATCCTCGTGGATAATGGTAGCTCTGCAGACATCATCTACCTCTCTGCTTCTCAGCAGCTGAAGCTAGATCCAGGAAGGTTGCGCCCATTTGACTCCTTTTTCGTCAGCTTCAGTGGAGACAGGGTGTATTCCAAAGGTATAATGACACTGACAATCATAGTGGGGACTCACCCGAGGCAGCTAACTCATCAATTGGACTTCTTGGTAGTAGACTGTCCCTCATCGTATAATGCCATTTCACACGAGCTCAGAGATGGAAGTCCAAAAACACCCCAGCATTGAAGAAGTCTCTACATTTGCGATCCAGAGCACAAGTAGCTGGATGACCCCGATCATATCCTTCCTCCAAGATGGACACCTTTCACAGGACATTGAGGAGGCCAGGAAGGTCAAGAAGAGAACAGCAAGATTCACGATCCTGAATGACACCCTGTACAAGAGAGACTTTTCCATGCCATTCTTGAAGTGCGTTAACAAAGAGAAAGCCAAGTATATCCTGAAAAAGATCCATGAAGGGGTTTGCGAAGACTGTATAGGCCCCAGGTCCTTGGTAAGCAAAGTTATTAGAACAAGTTACTTCTGGCCTACTATGCTGGTGATGCAAGGGAGCTCGTCAAGAAGTGCAATAAATGCCAGAGGTTTGGGAATGTCCAACGCCTTTCAGTCCAGAGACTGACGACGATAGCCTCCCCTTAGCCATTTACACAATGGGGAATTGACATCGTCGGCCCACTACCCCGAGGTAAGGGACATGTAAAGTTTTTACTAGTCGCTATTGATTACTTCACAAAATGGGTTGAAGTGGAGACATTATCAACCATTATCAAAGCAAAAATCAAGAGCTTCGTATAGAAGAACATAATTTGCAAGTTCGGGATTGCACAGAGGATCATATCAAATAATGGATGGTAGTTCAACAGTCAAGGCTTTAGGGATTTTTGTTCAAGTCTAGGGATCAAGAACCAGTTCTCATCCCCAGGACATCCACAAGCAAACGGACAAACGGAGGTGACTAATCGAACACTACTCAAGATCATCAAAACTAGGTTGGATGACATTAAGGGAGCCTGGTACGAGGAATTGCCCAATGTCTTGTGGGTTTACAAGACTACAACAAGAACTCTAATAGGAGAAACTCCTTTCAGACTCACTTATGGCACCAAGGTAGTAATCTCGGTCGAGGTGGGAATAACCAGCATCAGACGAGAGATGTTCCACAAGGAAAGCAACAACGATCAACTGAAAGTTAACCTGGACTGCTTGGACGAGGTTAAAGATGGAACTTCTAACAAGATGACAAGGTACCAGCAGAAGATGGCTGAGTACTACAACAAGAGAGTGAAGCTCAGAAGACTTGACATAGGGGACCTTGTCCTATGCAAAGTCACCCTGGCAACCAAAGACCCTGCTCAAGGGAAACTTGGCCCAAACTAGGAAGTTCCCTATCACGTCGTCCATTACTCTAGACAAGGCAGCTATCACCTAGAGACCTTAGACGGGCAGAGACTTCCACGACCATGAAACATTGAACACTTGAAGAAGTACCACCAATAGATGTAACAGACAATTGTATTCATTTTTGAAAGCAATAAAAGAACTATTCAGCCAATGACTTAATGCAAGCAAACCTAGCAGCTTAAAAGCCAAAAAAAATGGCTAAGTAACAAGATTCCGCTTAGACGGATGTAAGTTACTGACGAAGTCAAAAACAACAAGATCCCTTAAATGGGTGTAAGTCATAAAAAATGGCTAAATAATAACATTCCACCTAGACGGATGTAAGTTACTGATGAAGCTAAAAATGACAAGATCCTTTAAATGGGTGTAAGTCATGAAAAATGGCTAAGTAACAAGATTTCGCCTGGACGGATGTAATTTACTGACGAAGCCAAAAATGACAAGATCCCTTAAATGGGTGTAAGTCATAAAAAAAGGCTAAGTAACAAGATTCCACCTAGACGAATGTAAGTTACTAACGAAGCCATAAAAACAACAAATCCCTTACACGGAATCTTGTAAGTCACAAAAAAGAAATTTTGGCTAACAAAGACTCCGCCTAGACGGGTGCAAGTTACTGACGGGTCAATTCCCCTTCAAAAGGGCAAGTCACAACATAAAATTTAACTATGTACAAGGTACCAATGCAAACGAAGCAACTAAGTGGACAAAGCAAGTGGGGATCATGCAAAGACAAGAATACAAGCAAGTAAGTATGTAATCACAAATATAATTAAAGGCCCAAAAACAACAGGCAGCCATCATTGTTTCAACATTAAAATTAAAAGCCCATAAACACTGGGCTAAAAACATTGTTCTTAAATTATAATAAAAATATTGTTTTGGAATTAGAATTAAAAAAAGGCCCAAAATACACCAAGCACCCAAAACAGAAAACAAAAAGAAAAAAGACAAGTAACAGGTTTAGGCATTTGGAGTTGGGTCACCATTTGCTGGAGGCAAAGGAGCACTCTCGGGAGCATCACCTTCAGGGGCCGTGGATTGGGAGGCCTCGTCAGTAGCCATTTCCTTGTCTACTTCCTCAAGATCGAGGTTTTTCAGATCCACTCCAGTAGGGTGCTTGATGAAGTACCTCCTCAGAAGCTCAAAACCTTTGTAATACCAACTGAAGAGCACTGTGTTGTACTCCTCAGTTTGCTGGAAAGCCTCAACGGCCTTCGTAGCAATGGTCTTGAGTTTCTCCTTGGTAGCCAGAAGTTGCTCGTCCTTATCAAGAGTTAGCTGCTGCTCGGCTCTGAGGTCGTCACTCAAGGTCTTGGCCTTTTCCTAGATGGTGTTGGCCTCATCCATGGCAATAATTAGGTCTTTCTTCAGTTTGAAGTTCTCTACCTCCAGAGCCTCCATCCTGGACATCACATACGCAACCTTTGCTTCCTAAGTGAGGTACTCCGAGGTGATATAAAGACTCTCCCCTAGCACCTGAAAATAAAATTGAAACCTTCAGGATGATAAGAAAAAAAAAAAAGGAGAAAGAAAGGGCTGAAATTTCACAAGTACATTACTTGAACGAGCTTGTAGACATGACGAGTCACAATCTCATTGGAAGGCATACTAGAGAAAACCTTCAAGTCCTCAGCAGTGACGACCTCATTTTCCCTTTTCACCACCAGCCCAGCATCGTCCCAAACACTGGACGGATAGGAATCAGCCTTCTCGTTTCTTTTGTCGACCAAGCGTGGTTTCTTCAGGATGGGAGTAGTGATGTCCTCAACCGAAGTGGCCAGAGAAGCTATCTTCGTCGTCTTAGTACCGGGGACAGCTAGAGTGACGGAGGGCCCCTTCCCTACGACGCGCACTGTCCTCTTCCCAAGATTGGATAGTGGCTCGTTCTTCTTCGATCTCATTTTCACGTTCATGTCTTGGTTAAACTTAGTCATCATTCCTGCACAAAGAAAACACTTGTTAAAAAAAAAAAAAAAAAAGGAAGGAAGAGGAAAGGAGCAGCATGGATGAACTTAACACTTACTCTCTTTTTTTTCCTCGACCTCAATATTTCAAAGGACAAAAGCAGATGGCTCTGGACCAAGGTAGTAAAAGGCTAGAGTCCGTGGGTCAACCAGATCATCAAAATCTTCAATCGTCCTCGTGTACCCGATGGCCTTCTCAACGCGTCTTTTATACCTGCTCTTAAGTTTGGGCCATCTCTTAGCTACACAAGACGATGGACAAAAGAGTTAGTGACGACAAAATGAATACAAAAAGAATGAGGGTTAAAAGACTAGAAGAAATAACGATACACCTAAGTTCGGGGTTCCCCATCGATGGAGCAACCTAGGGAGATCACCCCAAACCTCGTCAGAGGGAGTCTCCCAGTCATCCCCGGACACAAAAAAGAACCGGGACTTTCAATATTTGAATGACGAAGGTAGATCCCGGAAGATCCTAGTCCTCCTCTCCCATGGCACCAGTTCGTAATACTCATGCTCTTTAGACCCCTTCAAATGGTATAGGTAAACGAGCTCATCCACCCTAATCATGTCTCCATCCGTAGCAGCCAACCATATCTCCATACAGCTGACCACTATCCTCCACGAATTGGGCATAAGTTGCTCAGAAGCAATACCAAAATGTCCTAGAGGCTCCATAATAAATGGGTGGACGGGTAATCTAAGCCCACTTAGGAAAGCAGCTTCGTAGAAGCATATTTCCCCAGGCGAGAAGTGGCAGGCTTGTTCCTCCTCACGAGGAAGACGAACCCTAACCTTATCAGGGAGTTGGAATCTATCCCTAAATCTAGAAAGTGTCTCACTGTCCAAACCACATGCCTCCCTAAGGGCATGGAAAGCCCTAACCTCTTGAGGGACGAAGATGGCGGTGTCCCCACCCCCCTCCAAGGGATCGCCACTAGATGACAACCCGGTTTTAAGCTCACTCAATCTCACCTCAGACATCGTTCCCTGCCCACTTGCTAAACCCCTGAACCAATCAAGTGACTGATTCAATAAGGGAAGCAAATCAACCAACGCGATGCTCAAGATACTACGTTCAAAGACAAACCCTCCAACTAAAGGGACAAAGCTGCGGGAAACACCTAAGGAAGCCCCTAAACGAGCAAAAAGAAAGGAAATTGAAGGGCAAGCTATCCTAACCTCAAAGCTACTAACCATGGAAAAACCAAGAACAGGGGAAAAGGGAAAATAATCCTAAAAGCACCCCCCCCCCCCAAAAAAAAAAAAAAACCAACAACAACAACAACAACAAAAGCAAAAAATCAAAAATTAAGCACTATTTGTCTATGCCATAGAAAAACAAAGGAAAAGGAAAAGAGAAACATACCTTAAAAGAAGCAACCACAGCTCAGCCACAAGAAAGCAGAGGTTCAAAGAAAATCGCAAGAGCAAAGTGGAGAAGAAGAAACACAGAACAATGATTGAGAGATTGGGAAAAGTGAAGGGGAAGTGAAAAGAAAGGAAGTTTGAAAACCAAGGCATAAAAAACTGAAATGCAGCAAGAAACCCAAGAGTCACACAATTGAAGCATTAAACTCCACTTGTCAGAACCCGCCACGTGGCCATGACGCGTGTGGTGCTGCCACCATGCATTAAATGTGGAGCGAAATCCCAAGAGCCATGTCCAGTCAGAAAACCTTTCATCTTCTGATGGTCGTCATGACACATCACGACGACCATAGAACCCGAGGGGCAGCTGATGGGATTGACGAATTTAACTTCCTTGGACGATCTCATCAAATATACTCGTCCACCTTATCACGACACAAACAAACACAAGAGAGCCATTAATAAGAGCATTCAATACCTTGGACAATTACCAAATAGTTGGTAGACCGTTGAAACCTCATCAAAACCCATATTCATGAGCCCTAAGACTTTACAAAAATGGCACTAAAGACTCAATTAAGGCCCCCAACGGCTAGGAACCATGAAGCTGTATATATACACTCTGATCAGAGACAAACCAGGTACATAGACTCACCCAAAAGTATTCATAGATACTCTAATATTCAGTCCTCTCTTATTTTTCTCTAAAAACTTCTATATACTGACTTTGGCATCGAAGGCATGGTGGCAAGCACCACACCGGTGACCATCTTAAGGGAGCCATTGTTCCACATTTGCAAAGACAGTGATGAGGACCCAGCTCTATCTGGACGAACTTACAAGATTGACGATTTGCACTTCATCAGTAACCATTCTATTTTCTATTGTACTTAATTTTAGTCGAGATACAATGATTCTATAATTCTGTTCGAAGAACTTATCGGGCGTGAATACCTCTAATTAATACTCCATTTTCTTGATGATCCATTTGTGAAATAATTCGAGGCTCAGATATAGTTTATACATATTCTTGGTCATTTTCTAATCATTATTAGTATGCATTTGGATTGGAATAGAAAATTAAAATTATTTTACTATTCAGCTTATTTTTGCTACTATTCATGGACATCACTGCACTTTTTAATACTATTCATGAGACTCATTGTACTATTTCAACTAACTTTTACTTTTATCTACTATACTTTCAGCAATAAGTTTTCAGTTTCAGCAAAATAAATGGTATCCAAACACATCCTTAGCTATATTTCTTAATTTATCGATCAGGCCGCAACAATAATTGTTAACTTCGCACCTCGCTTACTGAAAATCCAGGGCTAATTAAACCTGGCCAGAAATCAACAAAAAAAAGTTTTCAATAATGTTGACAAAAGAAGTCTCATTTCATAATAAATAGAAGTTTGATGCCGATTTCAACCAAATCAATTGAAAAAAGAATAGTAGAAAACTATTCCTATGTCTAGGTAGGCACCTGTGGAACATGGTGAGCACAAGCATCATCGGAAACATCATCCAGAAGGTCATTATGTACAAATGAAAACGTAATCGGATAACCTTAATTGGCACTCATTAGATTATTAAAAAAAATATATCTGTTAGATATGTTTCTGTGGAGGTACAGTAACGAATCCCCAAAGCATATCTGGCATGAGTTACAAAAAACCCTTAAAATAAGAACGAGCGCCATACGAGGCCAGGGAATCAAATATATTTATTTGAATTAGGAGCAGTCAGGCATGGGTTAGTCTTAGCTATGGCATGGGAATTAGGCTTTAAACATGTCAAATTAGAAATTGATTCTCAAGTAGTTGTACTACATTGGCTAACAACAGAAGATGTTTTGGCATTAGAAATTGTACTTTTGGTTTGTGATTGCAGGAACTTGTTGAGATTAGACCATTCATCCTCAACACGTATACCGTGAGGCCAATAGAGTAGCAAACGACCTAGCAAAAAAGAGAAAAAAGCAGTCAAGAAGTGTGGTTGAATTTGAGACATACCCATCTTTTGTGTACTATAACTTTGTATGAGATGTAATGAAATTGGGTACTTTTAGAGAGTGCTATCATGTACTAAAAGCTCTTTTATATGTAAATAAAATTCCCATCTCTCTCCCCCGCCCCCCCCCCCCCCCCCCCCCACCCCACCACCCAAAAATTAAACACCCACCCCCACATATATATATATATATATATATATCTTCGTTCTTTAATAATTTGTGGTATTAGTAACTTAATTTAGGTCTGTTTTTGACTTGCATTAACAACATTAAGCGAAAATATATAAAAAAAATATATTTTTTATCTTTTGAATACATCTCTTATATATAATTTTTAATCTAGAATATATCTAGGTGGAGTTTGGATAGCGTTTTCAATGCTTGCATTGTGCGTTTGCATTTATCAGTGGGTCCCGTGCACTGTTTATGAGATCCACAAACATCTTTTTTCAGCAAAATTTTCATTAAAAATGGGTCTCACAGCACTATTTACACATTTAAAAATCATTTTACTACAATGTTTTCAGTTTTCAATAATAGGCGATATCCAAATAGACCCCTATTCAATACATTTGAAACTAGTAGCAACAAAATATTATATTACGAATTTTTTTTACAGAAAAACTATGTGCTTAACAGATATATAAAAACAATATATACATATATAGATTAGTTGTTTATATTCATTAGGTAAGTAATAGGTTGATAGCTAGGTATAGTGGTATACACCTGGGATTATATATATAATATATTACTTCTTTGTTTCTTTATTTGGAGAGATTTGGTCGCATAAAAATTAAAAATGAATATGGTCATGTTTTAGCGTGGGATTCTTTCTCTTTTAAGAAGCGAACATGGACTTGCTTTCAGCTTTGGATTTGTAATCCTCCAAGAAGCTATGGCTGATGTTTCAGGTTTCAAAATCAAAAGCATTCTAACTCGACCAATTACGATTAACTCACACAGAAGTGACATTTTTTACTATTAGTCCACTTTATTTAAGTATATTCGGTTTGAGATATTCGAATAGTGATTGTAGAAGCAAAAACTATTGCATAATTCGTGAACTTTTACATAAATAATGGCTAAATTCAGAAACTATCAGGGATTTGAATTGCGCATGTTCTTATTTTTCTTTTTCTATTTTTTTTTTTTTTTTCATATGTTGCTTGCGTGCTGATTGATACATGCTGTGTTGGCCAATATGATATTTGCAAATTTAATTATGTCGCGTGACACATGTGTGGTGTAAACTCAACTAAGAATAGTGAGAACTTTGATTAGGCTGTTAATGGGTTTGAAAATACTTTATTATCTTTACAAACGAAAGGTGCACTTCTTTTTCAATGAATAAATCTAATAAATTAATATTGTGGCTGAGTCCAGAATATTGTGCATCCTTTTGGTTTTAGAATTCCATGGAATTACTTTTCCTTTTAAAAAAAATTGTTTCCTTCTTTATCTACTAGATGCTTTCACACATGACAGTGTTTATCATGCTTATATAACGAATAAAAATCTTTTGTTCTATTTTTTGTATTTCACTTTATAAGTTTATGTTCTATTGATTAAAATTTGCCATGCATAATTTTTTATTTTCTTGTAAAATAGTCAAAATTTAAAATGAAAAAAAAAAAAAAAAAATCAAACACATGGTAAGCTATAATTTATGAACCATAAAATGGAACATCTAAAGTGAGACAGACAATTTGTAAATATTTCCTTCTTTATCTACTTGATGATTCCACACATGACACAAGTGTGCCATATATACCACAAGTTCGGTGTTTCACTCAAATGAGAACCTTAATTAAGATGTTAATTGGTGTGCAAGTTCTACATTGCCTTAATTTACAAGAGCGCACTATCTTTTTTTGAATGAATAAATCTGATCAATTATCATCCAATTGAATGAGGTTTATTCTTTTCTTTGAAAAGATTTGATACGGGAAAGATTGGTTCATTGATTTAATTATGTTCAACTAGAACCCTTAAAGTTCGCCACCCGGTGCATGAAATTTTAAAGTCTATGTAGTATATCCAATCCTACGTCATTTTCTTAATAATTTAAAATATTAAATGGTTGGTGAGGAACAACTAGTTAATGGTGTATCACTCCGTGTGTTGCATAAAGGATTGCAAATCACTCAGTTGCAGGACCACTAAAAATTCCATCTACTAAATTCATAGACTTGATAATTAACCAAGTTGATTTTTTTGGTGTTACCAAATGATTGTATACTATATTTGAAAATTTGGAGGGAGAGGACGAGAGGAAAAAAAAAGGATTAGAATGAGAGAGAGAAAAAGTAGGATAATATCCATTAGCTTTTTCCAATATTTTAATGAATAATATTCGGTTCAATATATGTAGTTTTGAATGCTCTAAAAAATAATAGATGGTATAATTATAAAAAAGAGAAGAAATAGTAGCAAATTATAAGAATATAAAAGAGAATAAATAGAGCAATAAGATATTATATAAATTGATTCTAGAAAGAGCAAACAGCAAAGTGATAAAAGTTTATTCAATAAATTATTGAAAATAAAAATTGGAAGCATAGAAAATTTATTCAACTATAGTATTCTTTAAACAATCGGTAAAAAGGAGATATATTATCTCTTCAAATCTAGTCAAATTCCTCTGCAAAATAAATTAAAAAAAAAAAGATGGAAAATCAAAAATCAAAATCCAAACAAAAGAGGAGTTCTCTACTTCTCTCTTTTAGATCTATCAACAAAACGTTGCTATAGAAAACGTCAGTATAGCTCAAATAGAACTATATTTGTGTTTGTAGAGAAAGTATACTATGTTTCGATAATATCAACTTAGCATCTGTTTTGGTATTTCTTACCCAATAAATGAGTGACACCTGTTTTAAAAAACAACATCAGACAGCTACTCCAATAAATGATTAATTTATCTTATTTATAGTATAGAAAATTGTGATTAATTTATTGGAGTAGTCTGATATGGTTTTTTAAAACAGGTGTCACTCATTTATTAGGTAGAAAATACCAAAATAAATGCTGAGTTGATATTAGCGAAACATAGTATACTTTCTCTTGTTTGTAGGAGTTATTCCCACATTTTTAAAACGCGACTATAGACTTTTTATCTGTAGTGCAAAATTGTAAATAAATGGGAATGATCAAATTATAGCTATAACATCTACTTTATTTCACCCACAATAAGATTATTTGTTCCACAATACTGTTTAATTAGTTAAGGTTGTAACTCTTGTATTATTATTTAATTCAGGTTTGTAAGTTGTAACTCTTGGAAGAAGTGATTATTCATGGAAAGTACACGCATTCTCATTTTATATTTCTCCATCAAATTAAACTTTCTTCTGTATATGATCGCTACCCTCAAAGAATCGCCATCCTTACATACTGAATTAGACCTACTTTACTGTGAAGTTTTTGACGCAAAGGCCTTGTCATTAACATAATTATCCACGAATGCTGTCAATAGAGGATATTCCCTGTTGCTTGGTAGAAATTATTCCAGTCATGACTCACATGAATTGGTTTAGTCTTTCTTAACATTTTTTTTCAAAATGGTTAATCATTATTTCATCAATGTTGAATGGCTGCAACAAGTTTCCCTGAAGGTGAAAACAGATGAAATCTAGAAACGAACCCCTAAAAGGCAACAGGTCAACAAGTCCTAAAGGACTTAAAAGAAATGTCCCTATTCTTTTTCCATCGGCATACTTTTTGTTCAACATGATCTCTACCTGATAAATGTTAGTCTCTGTCTCCCACAATTAGTTGTTAGAAATTAGAAAATACTTAAACAATGGTCAATTATACTAATAAACGATTTACAAACTAACTGATGGTGAACGTGATCAATACCACATCAATTACATATACGGTAATAAATAACTTTCTGATTTATTTTATTGTATTGTGTTTAAAGTCGAAATATTAATTTGTAAGGTATGTGTAATAAAATTAGAAATATATCCCCTAACGTTGCTTTTTTTATATTATATTTTTAGCATATACTAGTGTGTAATCCTGTGAATATGCATAGGTATAATTAAAAACAATCACAATTACACAGTTCAAATTATTCATTTTTTTGAGAAGATGTTCAAATTATACATGATATTAGTTTACACATTTTTTAAACTATACATTTTTAAAATATGTAATGATTTCTCATATATATATGCGCATAGATCCATAACTGCATTTAAAATTACATATAGATGCATTTAAAATTAAATATAATTTTTATCATTAAAATATAAATAATTAGGCAAATTATTAAAAAAAATAGCATGTAACCTATGCATTCATATAGATAAATTTAAAATTAAACGCAGTTTTTATCATAAAAATATAAATAATTAATCAAAATTTTTTTAAGTAAAAGTAATTAGTTACAAATTAAAATTCTTACCTAAATTTAATACTACTTACGATAATTTTTTTTATCTAATTTTTAATAAAATAGAATGTAAGGTGATCTTGGTTGTGTGGTGATTTTTATTGAGTATATGTGATTGGTTTTTATTATTATTTTTATTTTATAGTTCATTAATATTAGATTCTTAATATTTTGCACTCATTAACTTACTTGGCACAAAGATTTAAAAACTTAAGTAGACATATGACACAAACTTAAGTGGATAATTATGGTGTAGTCCCCACATAAATTTAGACACGTGGCACAAAATTGGATTCTAATTTCAAATTCTAATTGAACTTTCTCTAAACTTAACCTGTGTGTGTGTGTGTGTGTGATTTAAAATTTAATTGGACTTAGACTCTTCGGTTTTTACACCAAATAATTCACTTATTGCAAATATTAAAAAATTATATGGAAACGTGACGTAAAATTGGACTTCAATTGAAATCCAATTTAGAATCTAATTAAATGTGAATTCTTCAATTTTTGCATTTAATAATTCACTTGATACAAAAATTAAAAATTAAAATAGGACATGTAGTCCAAAATTGAAAATCCAATTGAAGTCTAATTGAATTTTCTATGAGCTTTGGTTTTTAATATATATATATATATATATAGAGAGAGAGAGAGAGAGAGAGAGAGAGAGAGAGAGAAATTCCATGCTAAGCAAATGTGTACGAGTGTATCTAGCTAATGGTGTTTGTGCTTTTAGGATTACGCATTCCACTGTCAAACTTTGACGGTTGACCATCTTGATGAGATCTTAATAATGGTGTTTGCCAAGTAAAAAAATGGTTTTTGATAGTTGTTAAGGCTAAAACCTCATGTTCCTATTGAGAATATGTTAGCCAACAAAGCTGAAGAGATGCTTTTTCAACAAACTAGGATGTCAGAACTTCAATTTCTCTTACAAATGGCTATGCTATTATTCTCCAACAAAACAAAATTATCCACCCCAAGTTGCATATAACCTTTGTGCACTGAGTTTGCATGGTCAAAGTACACTTGGACTTAAAAAAACTTTCAAAGTATTCTCTGAAAATCTTCGCTTTTTTCATTTTCTTGTGTTGGAGAGATGGGAAAAAGAAAGTCAAAAACTTTAAACTGGTCAAGCGCAAAGGGGTTGTGTAAAGAAGCTACTTTAAGAATCAGGGTCTCCTTTGGATTCTAGTTAGTAAGTAGAGTTTTCGAAAGAAATGTACGAGAAAAATGAGTAGAAATTGGAGAATATGGTTTATATTGTTTGAGAAACCAAAATCGAAAGGCAAAGAAAGATCAACAAAGAATATGCTTCATATCGACCTTTAAATTATTAGGAACATCGCTATATATGCATTGTCCATGCGTGGATGTATATGCACGAACTATAACTTCAAGGAAATATATATAGCTTACCTAAAGTTGATTATGATATGGCTAATGGACTTCTTAGAAAGCTAGTTAGTGATATGGACATCCTCCGCATTGTCATTTGAAGAGAAGCACACATACACGCATAGAAAGAGATAGAGAGATAGGAATTTAAGATGTACACAAATAATTATAAAACCTCAAGGGGAACCTTCCTTGAAATGAAGGATGATGTGTTAGTTGATATCTGCTTAATTTGCGTGCTTTCTATTTAATGTATTGGTCCCCATACTAAATTGTTGGAGGAAACAGCTGGACCCCTTTTAAAAGAGGAGGAGATCTAATTTTATTGCAAAACAAACACAGCATGTAAAGTTAAACCTAGCTTTATCATTTTGTACTATATACACTGCAAGTTGATTAGGTCTTGATTTATTAATATGTACAAAAATAGCTTAATCACAAGTTGGATAAAATTTTTGAGAATTGAAAATGAGATTAGTCCCCAGTGATGTTACTAAATATATTAGAAGCATATGGTCTAGAATGTAGTAGATTCAGCATTTGAATGGTCTACAATGTTAGTTGAATTCATTTCTTATTGGCCTAGCAGACTAGTGCTTGTTGGGTAGGGCTTTGAATCTAGCTAAAAGACAAGAACTAACCAACAGTGGAGGATTTGTAAAAATTTTAAAAAATTAAAATGAAAAACAAAGACCCATTAGATTATTATTATATTGACTACTACTACTACTACGACTAAAAAAAATAAAAATAAAAAATCTCTTTTTTCAAAGAAGGTTGGGCAATTATGGCAAATTTAATTCTTTGCTCTAATGATCATTTCTGTATTCCTCTCTGTACATGCCTAAGAGCAACCGCATTAGTCCGTCTAAAAATTTATGTCTATTTTGGCTTTAAAACCTACTTTTTCTATTTTACACAATCACTTTGTAAAAATACCAACATCAGATCATCTATTTTACACTTTCTTTTAATATAATATTAATTCTTCCTTTAATTTTTTTACTATTATTTCTATCCTTTTTTTCTCTTTGTTTTCTCACCAAGCAAACACAATTTAACCCAAATCACAACCACTACAGACACAAATCACAGCCTCTCTTCCTACACCAAAACCCCTACATCCAAATCTCAACAAATTCAAGCCAAGATACCACTAAGCAAACCACCACCAAAATCAATAAATCAGAAAAATTGATCCACCAAAATCAGCAAACCCAGTCACTCGCACTTCTGGCAAAGTTCTGAATCTTGGTGGGCATGGTAGTAGAAAATAGAAGAGCACCAAAGAGGAAAATGAACTACTCTATTATGTGGGTTTTCAGTTGAGAGAGAAGATAATGGTTAGGAAACAAAGGAGAGCCACCAATTGGAGTAGTGGTGGTGGCTAACAAGTGATGAGCAAGGACTGTAGATTAAGGAGAAGAAATAAAGAAAGAAAAGAAAAAGAGAAAGAGAAAAGCCATAGATGGAGAGAAAAGAAAAAGAAGGAAGCAAGTAACAAAATGGAATAGAAAGAAAGAGAGAGAAATTAATTAAATATCGATGCACAAGTGAATGGTAATCGTGTATCTTTACATAGTTACTGTAGCTTTTTGGAAATTTGCACAATTTTAGAGGAGGTGATGTGGGTGATTTTTAAGGTAAAATGTGTAAAATTGTACACTTTTTATATTTTACAAGAGTTGATGTGAGTGCTCTAACAGATAATATGGACAAACTTTTGTACAATCTGAAAATGCATTTGTTGGTAACCAGTAAAATATATTGGGTTTAGCAACTTTTTTGAGGCAACTTTAAGATCTATATCACTCTCCAATTCCTTGCCCCTTTTAGTCATTTTGAATCTTAATTTACCTATATATATTGATAACGCCAGGAGTAATCTATACTACTATTTAAGGGACTTTCCCTTTTTGGGATCTTAAATTTAGATGCCCAAAATACTCTAAAATTCATCCATTTCTAATGCTTAAATCATAGGGTTAGACATGTAAGATTAGTAATTTAAAAACTCCTAATTTTTAGCTAAATTAAAAATAAAATAAAAAATTCTCCCACCTCCACATTTCTCTCTCGCATTAGTTGTCAAGTACTAATACAATTTCTTCTTTTTGAAAAAAAATAAAACTACTTTTTTTTTTCTAGAAATGTACCATTTTTTTATTACTAAACATTTTTTTTTCCATCTTCACATTTCTCTCTCACATTAATAGTCAAGTACTAATATAATTTTTTCATAAAATAAAACTGTCATGAGTAAAACCTTTAAAGCCAAAAAATAAAAATAAAAAACCTCATCACATGCCCAAGCTGTACGTCCAATGACATTTTGCTTGGTCATTTTGGGCCAAGCTAAGCGGGTTCTAGTTAAAGTATTCTCATTCATGGAAACTCACTGTCCAAATGTCCAACTCATGTTGAAGCCCAAACCATAATTGTGTGCCAACAATAATCTTCATCAAAGGGAAGTTCAATCCAAATGGACCAAATCTGAATTTGTTTAACCTGACTTTTCTCCATTTGGTTTAAACACACAGAATGACACAAACACATCCAATCAAAATGTTTAAAATTTAAATATCTAACTGAATTTGAAATAAAGTTATTCAATTCTCAATCCATTTAATAAAGGAATTAATGCAGATATCTTATTTTCTTCTAATTTTAATTTTGTTTGTGATTTTTGCCATATTATAATAACTTTATTTTGAAGTATCACATAATAAGCCATCTGTTTTTGCCTAATCATAACAAAATGTTAGACTAAACTCAAAGACATATACAATTCTACTTAAACAGTGGGTTATTATTATTATTTTTTGGCTTACAACAAGTCGCAGAAGGGAGGATTCAAATCTAAGTTTGGAGAATCGGATAATACCCTTAAGTTAAAAAAAATTCCTGGTCCTTTTTTCCTCTTTCTAAGTTCGATTTTGATGGCCTTACTTTGGTTAGATCTTTGAGTTTGATCAAGTGTCTTAAAAGAAATTTCTATCCATTAGCTAACTAATACACACTTGCCAGAAAATTAGCCTAGTGGCACAAAACAAAACAATGAGTGAAGTAAAATTGAAAACTAACACATATCATCTTGCAGATTAGAGTACGTATACTTTAGGAAGTGATTTTAGAACTAACATATATAAAGCTTCGATAATCAACTCATCTCAATTTTCACTTACTTAACCGGAAGGGTTTTTTTTTTTAAAAAAAAATTCTAAAATAGGCTTCCATCAAGAAGTAAGGAGCAAACCGGTTTGATAATTGAAGTGGAGAAGACAAAATTGGAGCAAAAAATGTGAATTAGTTTTTTACCACTTTGATGAATTTAAGATTTGGGTGGTTTGGATTTTTTTTTTTTTTTTTTTTTTTTTTTTTTTTTTTTTAATACAAGAAAGAATTTATATTCTAGTCTAATCTAAGTGTAATGTGTGTGAAGCTCCCTCCTAGAAACTTGAACTTCAATCCTTACCCCCCACACCCCATAAGTATTTATACCAGTGGAGTGACCACCGTACCAAGAGTGCGTGGTGGTGGTGGTGGTTTGGATTGTTAGGTGCAAGCAAGGTAGCACGCCCACGTGAAAGCTCTTTAATGAGCTAAGCTACTCCTATTGTATTTAGGAGTTAGTGTGTGTTTGGCAAAAATTATTTTTGCTAACTTATTTTACTATTCAACTTATTTTTGTTACTATTTATGAGCCCCACTGCACTTTTTGGTACTATTTATGAGTCTCACTGTACTATTTCAGCTAACTTTTACCTTTATCTACAGTACTTTCAGCAAAAAATTTTCAGTTTCAGTAAAATAAGTGGATTCTAGACAGACCCTTAGCGTGTTGAATAATTAATACATGATAAGAATTTTAGTTGAAGTTGATTGTGAGAGTGCTTTTTTTTTTCTTTAGCACACAAGCCCAAGGATCCTGGGCCAAATAGTTGTATTTTGGTGGACTGGGCTTGGTTCACCGCAGCTAAATGGGGGCTGATTACGAACCAAGTTGTGCGCAAGTCACATAAATCTCCTCAAGGCAAAAATACGATTCCTCCTAAGCAATAAAATACCATTATAAGTGTTTTAGTATCATAAAATGACCATTTACTCTTACAAAATGAGTAAAATAGATATTCATAATATTCACAATGAGAAAGAGATTGATATAGAATATAAGGCTTATCTTTTATCGTATAAACATTTTAAAGAATTCCTTTACTTGGTACCCCGGGCATACTGTCGTGGGATCCCGGAGCGTATTAGGCCTGTAAGAACCCAGAATACTGATTCTCTGCACTATACAATCTTTCTCCATGCTTGTTATACAATGGAGTTTTGTCATTTCCTTTTACCTCTATAGGTCCTACACAAGAACAGCTATACAATGCACATATCTTCAAATAATTGTTAGGTTCTTAAATTATTATATATATTAATACATATACATATATATAAATGAATTTTATGAGAATGATTCAGCCACGAGAATCCTGGCCCCAATTCTCACAGACTTAGTGCTTTTGCACAAGACTTGTGGGATTTGGAACTCAAGTCTGAGTGGCTTTACTTGGGCAAAGGACTCAGCTTTACAAGCAAGAATATATGTATTGCGCAGCAAGAAGCAGTAAAGGAAGATAATATAATAAAGAAATATGCAAAGTAATTGTTAGAAATCCTCAAATCAATATGAGATATTTCATTATTTTTCTTAATTGTGGATTACAAATGTGCTCACTAAAATGTGATATAAGGTTCAAATAAGCTCAAAAATTACAGACTTTGATGGCTATCCAAGCCTCTAAGACTTGCAAAGTTTGAATCCTTTTGAATCCAAGTATGTGCTATAGTGGCTGTTTCTGGGATACCGGGAGACGTTCCTCTGTTGTTCTTAAATTTTACAGAGTTCTAATAGCTCTGTTATGATATTCTTCCTATTGAAAATCCCCCCTCTTCAACATGGGTTTTCTCTTCCTTTTATAGTGTGTTTTCTAGGGCTCCGAGGTACTAGTGATTTCTCTCTTTTGCCCCTCAGAGCTCGTACTGTGACAGTTTCTTAGGGGCTGGTCTCTTCCCTTTTTTCTTATGGTTTTCATCTTTTAGTGTTGTTTCTCTAAAAGTCACTTGCTGACTTCCCATTCCAGGGCGTCCTTGGCAACTAGCCTTCAATCTCTCTTCTTTCAAGGTTTCTCACTTTTCAGACTCAGCTGTCGGTTGTCTTTCCTTGCTGTCATTATTCCCAAATAGTTGGAATCTTTTACTACTGGGTTGAAAGTTCCCTTCCAGTCGCTTCTACTTATGGTTTTCTCATTCTTGGTTCTCCTTTGTTCATGAATGTTTGCTTTATACTTTTTGATTCTTTGTTGCACCACCGGGTACTTGAGAAGGACATATCTGTTCTTCATTTCTTGTATTTCGTGGTACCTCTCTTGAGTTGTCTCAATTCCACATTAGCTGTGCTGCATTACCTGAGGATCCCGGGCCTCTGGCAGCCTCTGGATATCCCGGCCCAGTTCTTTCACTGGATTTTGCTGGACTTTTTAATGGCATTTTTGCTGGAAATCTGAACATAAATAGGGTCTTAATGTTGATTCTTCTTACTACTTGAATTGGGTCTTCTTTACTTTTCATAGAATGGGCTTTCTTGTGAAATTTGGCCTTCAACATTAGCCCCCCGAGCTCGTGGGTTACCTGTAGCCCACGCGCGAGAAAATAAATTGTTTTTGGACACTTTTCTAGTTTGTAGAACCAATGTGTAGATCAAATAATTCTTGAGGGAAACTCCAAAGGAATTGCTACACTTCCTTCATGGGATGAACTAACATGTTGCGAAAGATTAGAATTCACCTTCATATTAGTATTAGGTTGTAGATTGGTATTCAATAAATCAACTTTGTCAACTAACAATAATATATGCAGATATATATGTATAACCAAATTATATTGGTATCGCATTTGATGCTAAGAGTATATTTCTAGCACTAACGTTTTTTTTTTTTTGCTAGCAATTCTAGGATATGTTTTTTTTTTTTTTTAAAGTAGCATACAAAAATCATGTTGAATGCATATTAAATCTTAATATAAGATAGCATAGCTTTGTCAACAAGATTTTTTTTGTTTTACAAAATAGGTTGAATGAGGGCAGCCCCCATGAACTTTGCCAAAGATATTCTATGCATTGTAGTACATGCTTGCTATGGCTAAGGTGAATAACACCAAGATGTTTACCCCATGAGATTTTTAGTCCATGAATAGTGACTTACCAATGGGACCATGATATCATAAATCATTGAATCATAAAAACATACTGATTTAGAGTCTAATCAGGGTTAGCTATTCTTCTCCAAATGTATTAAGAGATAGAAACTTCCCTGAGGACATGACTTAGAAGGCTTAGGAACATCTCCACGCCTTGCTTTAGCTAAAGACCTTGCTCTTCTGGTGGATGCTCTTGATCTTTGCCTCATTCTTTTTCCAAATTGTGAGAGATTATATAATATTTCATATTGCAGCAGATTATTCACATACCATGCCACCAATTATTTTGTTGTTTGAATTGCTATATTCCATATAATTCATAAGCCAAAGAAAATAACTGTGGCTGAACTTATGTACAGTAAAGTTTGCACTAGACTTCTTAATTTTCATCAAGTGAAAGATATATCTAAGGAAAATTTTTAATCTTGTCTTAGCTCCCAGTGTATGCACTGGAAATGCCAATTGCCAAATAAGATATAGTAACAAAAATTACTTCATATATATAAAACCATGTGAGGATTTCAACCATACAAGAATTCCAAATATGATTTTTGATAATTGGTCAAGTAAGAAGACCAAAATTTTAGAATTTTCATTTTAATCTATATGAATAAAATATTAGTGCATGGGTGATACCTCTTGCACAACATTTTGCAGTGTTTTGATATATTCAAACATGGTAGTAATAAGTGGGCTTACCAAAAGGGTACCTTTCTTTTGTTAAGTCGAAATACCTCCAAGCCTTTGGTGAGTTTGCACCTTGAAGGAGGAGGGAAATGTCGCTAGCTAGTTTGCAATGTCATTGACTAATCTCTTTGTATAGAGACTTGCAAAAGTATCCATGCTTTTGCGGCTTCAAGTGATGTACTCTTAGAATTTTTTTTAAGTTATGCCTTCCTTGCTTCCTTAGGCTCCCTTGAACCAATTCCTTTCAAGGAGGTCAATCTTGTGGACTTTATACACCCACTTTTGGGTTTTCATACCCATTCAAGGCTCTTTCTCTTTGTACCCCTCGTTGGGCCTTGCTTACAATTTGCATCCTTTGCTAGGATGTGCTACGGCTTGTACCTATAAACTTTTGCTTTTGACCATTTTCTTGGTTGTACTTGGAAACTTTTGCTCTTGGCCAATTTCTGGGCCATGTATTTAGAAAAATTGTTCTAGGCCAAGTCTTGGGCCCGGTACATGGAAAATTTGCTCTTACCAAGTCCTAGGCCATGTTACTTGGAAAAATCTGTTTTGGTCAAGTCCTAGGCTAGGTACATGGAAAAATTTTCCTTTCCCGAGTCCTAAGCCATGTCACTTGGAAAAAATTCTGTTTTGCTCAAGTCTTGGGCTAGGTACATGGAAAATTTGCCTTTTCCCAAGTCCTCCCAAGTCCTAGGCCATGCCACTTGGAAAATTTATGTTTTGCTCAAGTCCTGGGCTAGGTACATGGAAAATTTGCCTTTTCCCAAGTCCTAGGCCATGCCACTTGGAAATTTGTGTTTTGCTCAAGTCCTGGGCTAGATACATGGAAAATTTGCCTTTTCCCAAGTCCTAGGCCATGCCACTTGGAAAATTTGTTCATGACCATTGAATTTTTCAATCTTCAGAAAAAGTTCCTTCGTAGCCCCTCATTTTCAAGTGGGCTTACTGAACTGATTTCTTTTCTTTTCTTAAAGGGTTGAGGATTTGTTTTTTTCTCCGAGGATCTTCTAAAATATCCTTTCTTGGCTGTGAACAAATTCTTTATGGAAAGAATCTTCTTTTATGAGTCATCTAATGTTGCTCTCACTGATGAACTGGTGGCCAGGAGCTCCACCAAAATGATCTTTTTTATTTTATTATTATTTTTATTTTGTACTGATAATTGACTGCTGATTAGGATAGGCCCTGTGTTCCTTGGGTCAGCCCCCGAGTTCACCTCTTCTAGTTTTTTCTTTGGTAGGATTTATGCATTCCTTTCCATATCCGTAAGTTTCTCCAGGACCTTCATAAGCAGTAAATTAGCCTTCCTCCTTCTGTTTTTTCTGTCCAAGGGATTCCTCAAACCATGGGTATTGCTTCCTTCTTCTGGGATGGGAGCCCCTCGGGATCCTAGAGATGGGAGCCCCCGAGATCCTAACAATGGGATATTCTCCAGCTGGAGTCGATTCACCATAAAATATATTTTTCACAAAGTTTACTTTGTGCTGGATGAAAGGACTAAGATTGGCAGTGACTTTTGTGGGCTTCCCATTCAATCCCTCTTTCACGTACTAGTGGTACATTGAGAGGATTAGGCAATACTTGTGATGTCATGGTTGGCCTTTAGAGCTAGTTGTAGGTGTCCTCCAGTGGTCTCTGTATCTGCTCCAAATCCTGTTATTTCCATAGGTGAGCCCAATTATTGAGCTGTAAGAAATGATAGATGCACTGTATAGTTGTTGAGCTTTCAATAATGTTGATTTTGCTGCTGACTTGCAATATAGTGTTTCTATTGATTTTCTTCAAAATATATTTAAGGTTCACTGCATAATAGGCTTTAGCCCCCCAGACATGAGGCGGTTGTTGAATCATGCTTGATCCACCTTCTCTTGATGCTATTATGGAACTTCTATCCATTTTCCGGATGCCTCCATTTTTTTTATAACCATTTTACTTTGCTGGATTCGTGGAAATACTTCGCCTTTGCTGGAACCAACGATCTTTTAGGCTTTGCTGAAATTGAGGGTGTACTTAGCCTTGCTGGAATTAAGGATCTCCTCAGCTTTGTTGGGATCAAGGATCTCCCAAACTTTACTTTCCTGGAGTCAAGGATCTCTTAGACTTTGCTGGAATTAAGGATGTACTTAGCCTTGCTGGAATAAAGGATCTCCTCAGCTTTGTTGGGATCAAGGATCTCTCAGGCTTTGCTTTCCTGGAGTCAAGGATCTCCTAGACTTTGCTGGAATTAAGGATGTACTCAGCCTTGTTGGAATAAAGGATCTCCTCAGCTTTGTTGGGATCAAGGATCTCTTCAGCCTTGTTGGGATCAGGGATCTCCTCAGTTTTGATGGATCAAGGATCTCCAAGGCTTTGCTGGGATCATGGAACTACTCCATTTTGCTAAATCCGTGGGTGGAGCCAAGGAACTTGTCCATTTTGTTAACCTACGCCATATGATATTATTATCAAGTT
Source organism: Quercus robur (assembly GCF_932294415.1). Classification (NCBI taxonomy): domain Eukaryota; kingdom Viridiplantae; phylum Streptophyta; class Magnoliopsida; order Fagales; family Fagaceae; genus Quercus; species Quercus robur. Next base: position 28,977,803 of record NC_065535.1, on the reverse strand, counting down.
GCTGCAAAATTATTTAGCCCCACAACGTGAGGAAATTGCTTTGCTATGTAATTTACATTTCATCAAATCTCTTTAATTCACTTATTTCTCTTTCTTCTTTTTCTTTTTAAACAAATGAAACAATATCATGATTTTTTTTTTAAAAGAAAAAATACATTAGCCCCAAAATGTGGGGCCATTTCTCTATTATGTAGCTCATACAATCTTCATTTCATCAATCTTTTTTTTTTTTGGCACACTTCTCCATTTTTTTTTTAATAATGAGACAATGTTTTGATTGTTAAAATATTATTATATGACCCCTCTTACCCCCTTTTTGTAAAGAGTAGAATCCTCATGAGAAAAAAGATTTTGCTTCTTCTAGCTGAGTTCAATATTTATTTTTCAACCTTTTGGTTGTACTCTATAGGTTGGCTGTACTCTCAAAACACCTTTAGTATTAGTTAAGTTTATATGAAACCAGTGAGTTGCCTTTGGAGACCAATGGTACAAAGTAGTTTCACACCACCAATACCACATTTAACAAGCATCTTCAAGTTTTGGACTTCAAAGTTTAGGACTAAACTAACTGCATAAATGCTAATCAAACTGACCAGCTTTCTTCTCATCACTCCCTCCTACCCTTTCTATTGCTTAGGGTGTGAAGTCATTAACAGCCAATCCCATGCCATGTTCAAAACATTGTGATCTTTTGATCAATGTCAAAACCATTTAGCAACATGGTCTTAACCACCAATAAGCTGAAATAAAACAATATTGCAGTACCCCACCTCCAACACAAGGTTGAAGAAGAAGTTGAGCTGAGCTAAGGGCTTGGCTACTAAAGATTCCAAGTCCTTGTGGAGCAAAGGAATTATCCAAGCCAAAATAATTTTTAAAACATGAAAAATTATTTATTTATTTATTTATTATTTTTCAAAACTAATTAATTCAGCTGGGCAGTTATCTTTTATGAATATCTTTAAAATGAGGTCCATTTAGTTGGAGGATGAGTATGACAACCAAACTTATCTATGATTCTATATTGTGTAGAACAAGTGTCTACTTCTATTACTAAACAATACAATGCTTTTGCTTTCATGCAACATAGTGAAAGCTATCCATTTGAAAACCATAGATTTCAGTCCATTATGTTCAAAATATAAAATGGAGAAAATAATGATGCATAAAACTTATCTTGTGTTGGGAAATTCCCCAAAACTCCAAATAGAGTCCCTCGGTAGAACGTTCGTTGGAGGAACCCGCACTTTTGGGATCTTGATGTTGAATGCACTAAGAGGAACTTTCCTTCCTCTAGGTGTTTCCTAGCTTTGGAGCCATGCTTACGAAGGGACTGCTTTTTCCCTCTCCTTTTTCCCAGTCCCCAGCGGAGTCGCCAAAATGTGAGAGTGCTTTTTTTTCTTTAACACACAGGCCCAAGGATCCTGGGCCAAATAGTTGTATTTTGGTGGACTGGGCTTGGTTCACCACAGCTAAATGGGGGCTGATTACGAACCAAGTTGTGCGCAAGTCACATAAATCTCCTTAAGGCAAAAATGCGATTCCTCCTAAGTAATAAAATACCATTATAAGTGTTTTAGTATCATAAAATGACCCTTTACTCTTACAAAATGAGTAAAATAGATATTCATAATATTCACAATGAGAAAGAGATTGTTATAGAATATTTAAGGCTTATCTTTTATCGTATAAACATTTTAAAGAATTCCTTCACTTGGTACCCTGGGCGTACTGTCGTGGGATCCTGGGGCGTATTAGGCCTGTAAGAACCCAGAATACTGATTCTCTGCACTATACAATCTTTCTCCATGCTTGTTATGCAATGGAGTTTTGTCCTTTCCTTTTACCTCTATAGGTCCTACACAAGAATAGCTATACAATGCACATATCTTCAAATAATTGTTAGTTTCTTAGATTATGATATATATATTAATACATATACATATATATAAATGAATTTCATGAGAATGATTCAGCCACGAGAATCCTGACCCCAATTCTCACAGACTTAGTGCTTTTGCACAAGACTTGTGGGATTTGGAACTCAAGTCTGAGTGGCTTTACTTGGGCAAAGGACTCAGCTTTACAAGCAAGAATATATGTATTGAGCAGCAAGAAACAATAAAGGAAGATAATAAAATAAAGAAATATGAAAAGTAATTGTTAGAAATCCTCAAATCAATATGAGATATTTCATTATTTTTCTTAATTGTGGATTACAAATGTGCTCACTAAGACGTGCTACAAGGTTCAAATAATCTCAAAAATTACAGACTTCGATGGCTATCCAAGCCTCTAAGACTTTCAAAATTTGAATCCTTTTGAATCCAAGTATGTGCTATAGTGGCTGTTTCTGGGATACCGGGAAATGTTCCTCTGTTTTTCTTAAATTTTACAGAGTTTTAATAGCTCTGTTATGATATTCTTCCTATTGAAAATCCCTCCTCTTCAACATGGGTTTTCTCTTCCTTTTATAGTGTGTTTTCTAGGGCTCCGAGGTACTAGTGATTTCTCTCTTTTGCCCCTCAGAACTCGTGCTGTGATAGTTGCTTAGGGGCTGGTCTCTTCCCTTTTTTCTTATGGTTTTCATCTTTTAGTGCTGTTTCTCTAAAAGTCACTTGCTGACTTCCCATTCCGGGGCGTCCTTGGCAACTAGCCTTCAATCTCTCTTTTTTCAAGGTTTCTCACTTTTCAGACTCAGCTGTCGGTTGTCTTTCCTTGCTGTCATTATTCCCAAATAGTTGGAATCTTTTACTGCTGGGTTGAAAGTTCCCTTCCAGTCGCTTCTACTTATGGTTTTCTCATTCTTGGTTCTCCTTTGTTCATGAATGTTTGCTTTATACTTTTTGATTCTTTGTTGCACCACCGGGTACTTGAGAAGGACATATCTGTTCTTCATTTCTTGTATTTCGTGGTACCTTTCTTGAGCTGTCTCAATTCCACATTAGTTGTGCAGCATTACCTGAGGATCTCGGGCCTTTGGCAGCCTCTGGGTATCCCGGCCCAGTTCTTTCACTAGATTTTGCTGGACTTTTTAATGGCATTTTTGCTGGAAATCTGAACATAAATAGGGTCTTAATGTTGATTCTTCTTGCTGCTTGAATTGGGTCTTCTTTACTTTTCATGGAATGGGTTTTCTTGTGAAATTTTGGCCTTCAACATTGATTAAGAAATCCAAGTGTTCCTAGGAAAAGAATTAGAGTTTATGTGCTACTAGGAGTGTAAGGCAGGTGAGGTTTCTTTTGTATATAAAAGGCATGTGTGTGCTAAAAAGAAGAATACACACAAGCTAAAAAAGAGTGCCCCATAGTGAAGAAAAAAGAAAAATGTGCCGCACAAGAGAAAAAGAGAGAGAGAGCAGCCAAGAGTGAGCCACTTAGAGAAAGAAGACAGCCAATAAAGATAGTTGTGTATGGAGAAGAAAATAAAATGAGAGAACAAAGTGTGGCTGCATTTGAGAAAGATAATTAGTGTGTGTGAGAGCAAAGAAAATAAGAGAGATTTTTTCTTTAACCGTGAAACATACACAAGAATAATTGTAATTGATTTGATAATAGTAAAATTATTGAGTTTATCCCTTAGTTTTTCCCTTCAAAGAGAAAGGATTTTCCACGTAAATTTGTGTTCTTGTGTGTGGTTGTTTTTTTTTTGAATTGCTAATATTTGTGATAATATTATTTGGGACCCAACAAGTGGTATCAGAACAAAGGTTAGAGTAGAAGCGATGGTCGGAGAAGAAGGCAAGGCTTCAAGAATTGAGAAGTTTGATGGAACAGACTTCGGGTATTGGAGGATGCAGATTGAAGATTATCTCTGTGGGAAGAAATTGCATCTGCCTCTTTTGAGGAAGAAACCTGAAATTATGAAGGATGAAGACTTGAACCTTCTTAATAAAGAGGTATTGGGAGTTATTCGATTAACTCTGTCAAGATCGGTTGTGCACAATGTTGTGAAAAGCCTGTAGACACTCGATTTTGCACCCATAATTTAATCTTGGAAGATGACTAGAGTGACAATTCATATACCCCAAAATTTAGAATTGCATTACATGCATTAATTCATTCATTTCATATCATAAAAATGATCTTGAGATTCTAACGGTTGCGATGGTATGTCCGATTTCCAAATTGGATCGTCGGATTGAAAGATATCATAGGATCAAGTTTTCACGATTTGCATGCATTTTGTTTGGGTGGAGCCGATCACGATTAATTTAAATTAATTTTGATTAGTTAGACAATTAAAATTAATTAAACAAATTTGTGATCGGTTGTTGGTTAGTGTCAAAAGTAAGCTTGCTTGCATGGGAATAAAGTGGATAATCAGATAACAAAGAGGTTGTGGATAATCAAGTCTTTTTAGAATATTTATCTACAAGATAATTATCACTTTAAAGACCTGAATATCAAGAAAAAGTGATTAATTTTTAGAATACTGATTAAAAACGCGTCTATGTACAATTTTTGGCTAAAAAATTCTCAATAAATGAGTCTAAATTAGACCAAAACTCAAACACGAGCTCGACACCCAAGAGTGCCTGTCGGCACTCTTGGAGTGCCGATCGGCACTTCCTAAGTGCCTACTAGCCCAAAAGCTCGGCCCAACCCGAGGAGCCCCTGATTAAGATAAAACCTATCTTTTTTGGATTTTTAGAGATAAGGACGCGTTCCAACTTGTATCTGATCTCATTTAGCTTATTTTTTAAGCATCCCAACCTCTATAAATAGAGGGGAAAAAATCAGAATTAAGGGCTCTTCTTTTTTTACTTTTCTATTCCCTTTATGTTAAAGACGTTTTGGAGATTTTTGCTTTAGGAACTTCTTTTTTGTAAGAAAAGTATTTTAGACTTCAAAGAGGTGAACAAACTTCTTTGATTTCTAAAATATTCTTTCATTAGAAGAGCACGCTCATGCAAGAGGTATTTTTTTTTCCTTTCTTTTCTTCTTCCATTGATTAGTATGTTTTTGTTTGATGCATGAATATGTTTAGTATGTTTTATGATGTCTTGTTCTTAATATATAATTGCCATGCTTAGATATTGTAGATGATTATTTATTTCAATTCTTTCTTTTTGACTTTGAAATCTGCAATGACTATCAAAACTCTTTTATAAAGATTCAAAACTGATCTGTATTTTCATTAAATACAGATTTGATTTTTTTCAAAACCCAAATTTTTTCTAAACTCAAAACTGATCAATATTTTCATTAAATACAGATTTGATTTTTTTTTTTTCTAAAAAGCTTTCTTTGTTATAAAATTGCAGATTTTGAAATTCAAAAGAAGGGATTGAAAGTTAGGTTAAGGTTTTTTTAATATGTGATGCATGCATAATAAATTTGTCTCATGAATGTGGATCCTCTTTCAAAAGTTTTTTTTTTTTTTTTGTGTCCAACAACAGATCTGATTTTTTACAAATAAAATCATTTTTTTACTTTACACAAATCAGATCCGATTCTTTTCAAAATATTTTTTTTTTTATTATTTATAAAAAATAGATCTGATTTTTCTTGATAAAATTACTTTTTTTTTTTTAACTTTACAAAAATAGATCTAGTTCTTTTTAACAAAATCATTTTTTTTTTACTTTACAAAAAAAAAAAATCTGATTTTTTTAACAAACCCAATTTTTTTCTAACTTTACATGAAACAGATCTAATTTTTCTTGATAAAATCTTGCTTTTTACTCTTTACAAAAACAAATCTGATTTTTTTTACAAACCAAGTCTTATTATTTTAATTTCTAAGACAGATTTGAATTTTCTTTAAAAAGAGGACACGTCCATAAGGCAAATTTATTTAAGTTAATTTTTTTCAAGTGTTTGTCATGTGCATTATAACATATCATTCAACATCATTCAAAAAATAGTATATTGGTCATTAGAGTCTAGAAGATCAGACTTTGTCTGGGCGAAATGGGTGCCTAACACATTCTTATTCGTAAACTAGCCCTCGAGCTTAGGATTTTTGGATAGGTAGATTAGTGTTTTGTCTTTTAATTTTGGTAGATTGTAACTAGGACCAAAACTTTGTAGTCTTTTGCATAGATTGTAACTAGGACCCAAAGTCTTGTAAGGTTAATTTACCAAAATTGTATTTTTCTTTATTCAATCAATGACATTCGAAGTATTTTGAACATGTAATTTGTATTTATTTTTTCTTTCTTTTTTGTATAAAAAATAAGCGGTGACTCCACACCACTACCCAAAAAAGAGATGCCCTTACAAGCACCCAAATCTCTTATTAAGAAGCCCTAAATTTTCTCTGGTCTCTCACAAAGCCGCCAGCTAACAACAAGGTATATCTGATGAAGAAGTTATTTAATCTGAAGAAGGCAGAAGACACTCCTGTAGTGCAGCATCTGAATGAATTCAATACAATCACAAATCAATTATCCATGGTGGAAATTGAATTTGATAATGAGGTTCATGCATTGATTCTTTTGGCTTCTTTACCAAACAGTTGGGAAGCCATGAGAATGGCAGTGAACAATTCTGCAGGGAAAAACAAACTCAAATATGATGATATTCGAGATTTGATTTTAAGTGAAGAGGTTTCGAGGAGAGATGAGAATATTGACAATGCACAAGATCAAGCCTTTGTCACAGGGAACAAGAGTAGAGGTATAAGCAGAGGACCTAATGATCGAAAATTCAATGGTAGGTCATAATCAAGAGATAGATCTCAGTTCAAGGAAACTAGAGAACGCTTCCATTATGGGAAAAATGGTCACTTAAGAAGAGATTGTTGGCATTGGAATAAGAAACAAAATAAAGGAAATATGAAAAGAATGATAGTGAGAAAAAGAAAAATACTACAGCTGCTGTGATTGCTGAGGATGTTGTGGTGCTCTCTATTAAAGAAAAAAAGTGGGAGCATGTTGCTAATAATAATGTTGAGTGGGTTGTTGATTCTGCATCTTCCCACCATGTTATATCTACAAAGGAGTTGTTTACCATGTACAAAGCAAGAGACTTTGGTACAATGAAGATGGGTAATTCTAGTTACTCAAAAATTGTGGGAATTGGTGATTTGTGCATCAAAACAAATGTTGGTAGCACTGTGATGTTGAAGGATGTGCAACATGTTCCAAATTTTAGAATGAATGTGTTTTCTACATTGACGATTGATTGAGCTAGTTATTGTAACTACCTTGGTAATTGAAGATGGAAACTTACTAAGGGGCCATTGGTTATTGTAAGAAGACATGCATGTTGCGGTATGTGCATGACTCATGTGAAGACTTGTAAGAAGAAGTTCAATGAGGTTAAAAATTTTGAGAAGACTCCACAATTGAGAGTTGGAATTAATGGTGTTAATACCAAAAGGGTGAAATTCTCATTGCCTGATAGTGCTTTAGAAGAGGAAGTGGTAGGTGATGAAGAATAAGAAAATGTTAAGGCTGCATGGGATGATGATAAAGTGAAAGACCTTGGAGGTCTTGAGCAGGGGGAGCAATATCCTCCACTAGAGATTGTTGAACCTCATGAGAAGAGGATTGCTAGAGAACATCGAATTGTTAGCTTAAAGAATAATTGGGCTTTTGATGAGGGTGAGCCAAGGGATTGGATTAAGGAAATCCAAGATGAGATGAATTCTTTGAGAATAAAAGGTATTGACATTGATGAGGTGTTCTCAGTGTTGGTGAAGATAATGAAGAAGGTCAAGCTTGGAGTTGGCTTGATCGACATGGAATTGAATTGAAGAGATAGATTGAAAATCTCCTCCTATCGATGGGTTGGAGGGGGAGATTGTTGGGTGCAAGCTCGAACTAAGGTCCAGCCCACATGAAAACTCTTTAATGAGCTAAGTTACTCTTATTGTATTTAGGAGTTAGTGTGTTGACTAATTAATGCATAACAAGAATTTTAGTTGAAGTTGATTAAGGAATCCAAGTGTTCCTAGGAAAAGAATTAGAGTTTATGTGCTACTAGAAGTGTAAGGCAGCTAAAGTTTCTTTTGTATATATAAGGCATGCGTGAGATAAAAAGAAGAATACACACAAGCTGAAAAAGAATGCCGCATAGTGAAGAAAAAAGAAAAAGGTGCCGTACAAGAGAAAAAGAGAGAGAGCAGCCAAGAGTGAGCCGCTTAGAGAAAGAAGACAGCCAAGAAAGAGAGTTATGCATGGAGAAGAAAATAAAAGGAGAGAGAAAAGTGTTGCCTCATTTGAGAAAGATAATTAGTGTGTGTGAAAACAAAGAAAACAAAAGAGATTTTTTTCTTTAGCTGTGAGACATACATAAGAATTATTGTAATTGATTTGATAATAGTGAAATTATTCGGAGTTTGTCATATGTTTTTTCCTTTCAAAGAGAAAGGATTTTCCACGAAAATTTTGTGTTCTTGTGTGTGATTGTTTTTTTTTTTTTTTTTTTGGATTGCTAATAATTGTGATAATATTATTTGGGACCTAGCATGGATTAGATACTAGTTTTTTTTTTTTTTTTTTAATTACATTTTATCATCCTAAACTATAATCTGTATTATCTTTTGCACCCTGATATCAATTCTGTTATTATATTTGACAAAAAAATCCAAACACATGCAAATCACATGACTCTTGCTTAAGTGACACCAAGTCGAAAAACCCAAATGTCCCTCTTCCCAAGTCAAAACTCAAAAGATCCTCACAAGTTTGAGGTATGATTATGAATATGATCTCTCTCTCAATTATTTGTTTGGTTTTCAATGAAAATGTATGAAATCAGTAGAATTAAAAGAAATTAACAAATTGCCAAGAGTCAACCATTTCACATGTTAGCAGAAATATTAGGTGTAGTTGGTGTATTCGGTAGCTCCCTATTAAGTGCTATGCATTTTTATAACCCTTGGGGTTTAAACTTTCACACTATTTTTGTACCAAGACCTATCCTGTGTAATGTGTTAGAAGTTATTTCTCTAGCTGTTCACAACCCGATCCATTATTGTTGGATCTCTCCTCATGTATTCTAACTTGGATCCTATATGATGTATCTGTTTTCTTTGGTATCAAAAAAAAAAAAAAAAACTATTATGCATGGTTTCTTGTTATCTTTAGTTTGATTAGAGAAACCACATAAAATCAACCTGCAAATGAATATTACAAATTTTGTCAATAGGAAGAAACTTAAAATATCATAGTTACTCATGGTTATTTTGGTTGATTGATTTTCTAAGGCCAAAATAGGAAATTAATCTTATTTGCCAAACAATATAATTAGTAGGCACTGTTTTCAAACTATATTTTTTACTAGCATCTCGAGTCTAAGAGGCTCGATTTAGGGCCTATAAATTGAGTCTCAAAAACTCGATTTTCATAGTTTGATCATGTCTGATAAGGCATTTTTTCCACGTGACGACCATTTGGAAATCGAGTCTCTAAGACTCGATTTATAAGCCAACCCTACAAAATAAGTAATATCCTGCATCTTTAGCCTCCTTCTCATCAGAGAAGAAAGACAGAGGAAAAAAGAAAAAAACCAGAAACAGAACCCAGAAATAGAATACTGGCGCCGCCCTCAGCGACTACGCTTACCACTCCCTTCACCACCAACTAAGCCGTCAGGCAGCGCGACCCAGGCCGCGTGACCCAAGCGGTGGTCAAAGTGTATTTTTTTTATTTTTGGGTTTGGGTTTCCGATTCGATCAGTTTTTATTTTGTATTTTGTTCTTAGGTTTTTTGGGGCTTTGGAAGTTTGAGAAAGGAGAGTGGGAGAAGAAGAGGGCGAGAGGAAGATGGGAAAGAATGACTTTTGTTTGTTTTGTTGAAGAATAAGGAGAAGGACAATCTGGGTCTAGCTACCAGTACCACTCCAGACACTTGAGTAAATGTTGCAGATGTAAATCGAGTCTTAGAGACTCGATTTCCAGGTGAATACCATGTGGAAAAAGTGCCAACTCAGACCCGATCTGAACATGAAAACCAACCCTCAAAGACTCAATTTATAGCCCAAAAATCGAGCCTCTTAGACTCGAAATGTTAGTAAAAAATATAGTTTGAAAACAGTGCCTACTAATTTTATTGTTTGGCAAACAGGGTTAATTTCCCATTTTGGCCATTTTCTAATAAGCTAGTTTCAACCCCTTCCCTTTTTTCTTGGTGTTTCAAACAAAAATGTCTAGGATGTAAATCCCTCCTCTTCCATTGTTGTAACTATCGAATTATTAAAAGAAATTAACAAAATTATATGGGTTGGGTATTAGATCACATACTACTGCTTCAATAGGTCCTTATAAAAAGATTTGATATTTGGTGTTAGCATCTATCTCCCATGGGGATCCCACATTTATAAGGTCCACCTCTGTGAGAAAGATGATATAACTTATAAAAAAATGAGAAAAAAAGTTTTTAAAAAGCAAAATTTTTAAAGAGTAATTCTTTTTTTTTTTTTAATCTTTTTTTGATTGGTTTAAGAGTAATTCTAGTACCATATAAAAAAGTTACAACTTTTGCCACAACTACCTTACATGGCAGATTGTGGCTGGTTGTTTGTCACTTTTACATGTATTCCGTGATTTTTTTTTTCCACTACTTACAATCTCTCACATGGACCGTTATAGTTAAAGTTGTGATTTTTTTTTTTTGAAGTAATGTTACATTCACAACATTTTTATAACACTTTTACAGCAAATCTTAGGTGGCAAATTATTAGTGGTGGGGAAGAAAATAATTTTAGTGATAAATTCAAATTAAAAACTTATAACAATCTGTTACCTAGGATTTGTTATGAAAATATTGTAAAAATGTTGTGGATGTAGCACTTTTCATAGTTCTAATACAAAGACACACAACAAACTCCATTCAAAAGTCATAGTAACTTTTAAGGGAGGGTGGGGCAAGTTATACTACATACAATACACTTTCTTAAGAAATGTGGGTCAATTACTTATTCTTTTTTTTTTTTTTTTGAGAAATAAACACACACACAACACACTTTTTTTAAATCCATATCTTAAAATTACTTTTTTTTCCACCCATAACAATCAATAACAAATTACCACTTCCATTAAAAATAAATAAATAAATAACAACCTACCTCTTAGGAATTAGGATTTATTATGAAAGTGTTGTGAAAATGTTATGGGTAAAAATTAGCAATTAACACCAATCCCTAGACAATATAGTTAGTTAGCAATGTTTACTAGCATCTCGAGTTTAAAAGACTCGATTTACCCCTAAGAACTCGAGCCTCAAAGGCTTGATTTTTGTGTTTTGATGTAGATGATGTGGTTTTGTTTATCCACCTGGAACTCGACCCTTAGAGGCTTGATTTCCATATCAACCCTTAGAGACTCGATTTCCGTATTCTGATGTAGATGACGTGATTTTTTTATCCACCTGGAACTCGACCCTTAGAGGCTCGATTTCATAAAAGCAAAATTCCCTTCACGCTATCATTCACTCACACTCTCACCACTCTCCACTCTCACCACTCTCCACTCTCAGTCGTTCACACTCACCATAGAGTCACTCTCAATTCCTCACTCTGATTCTTCCTCTACACTCTCAATTCCTCGTCCTCCACCAAATTCCTCGTCTAAACAAGGATTCTTCTCCCTCTACTCTTCCCCCTAAATCAAACCCTAAATCCACACACTCACCTAAACACTTCGGCCACCTTGCCTCACTGAAACCCGCTACCCATAAGTCGTAGCTTCTGTATCACCGAAACCCACAAGTCATAGCTTTTGCTCGTGAAACACCAAGTAATCCATTTCTTTGTTAAATGATTTTTTTTTTTGCGGGTTTGATTTTTTTATTTTTACTCTTTTCTGTGTTCATGGGTTGAACTGTTGATATATGCTTAAATCATTGAATCATGTATATATTGATATACGGATCCTCACTGTCCTAAAATTCACTATTAAAAAAAAAAAAGAATTAGGCAAATCAAATTTCTATCTTGTATTTTGTCAAAAAAAGGGAACGCATTTCAAATTTCTATCAAGTTTGAAATGCATTGTTCTGTGATATGAAATGTGAGTTGGATGGATCTTCTATCAAATTTCTGTGCATTGTTCTGTGATATGCATTTCACTTCAGTAGTAGCTTGTAAAGTTGTAAGAGTTAAATTTGATTTGGTATATATCTTCCTTTTTCCATTATCTGTTACAAAGAAACATTAATCGCATTGTTTAGCAAAAAAAAAAAACACTAATTTAATGTTTAATTTTGAAATGATATCATTTCATCAGTAATGAACAAAAGGACTAAAATGATTTCGTTGCTAAAGTTAATATATGCCTGGCTCTATATTATTACATCTAACTTGTGTGTTTGTTAAACTACATTGAGTAATTTAAGCATGTTAATCATGTAGTTTTTTCAAGTAAGACAAAACAATTAATATAACCAAAATGATGCAACATATGATATAAAATATTTTTCTGATATTTTCACATTCCCTTCTAATTTGAATTTTCTCAAACAAATGCATCTAGAGTTGGATGTATTCCTCTAGAAAATTAGGCATCAAGGTGGGGTGATAGTTGAAGGAACTCAAAGAAATTACTCTCATAGAGATTAAGATATAACAACAACAACAAAGCCTTAGTCCTAAAACTTTTGGGGTTAGCCATGGATCCTCAAAAGACTTATTAAAGTAGACCACATGTATTCTTCTCTTCCATTCTATCATATCCAAAATCATACTCTTGGAAATTAAGATAATATTGTTTAAAGTTTTTTCAAAAAGAAAAAATGAAAAACTAGGGGACATTTTATATTTTCTGTGTTGTTGTAGCTATTTTTGTATCGATGACTTTTTGGGGCTCTATTTAGAGCTCTTTAGGGATTAGCAGGGTGACCCTTTTCTATTATGACTTTTCTGAAAGTGGTTTTAGGGTTGCATGCTAATCTAGCTAGACTACAATGCTTTTATAAGTATTGTTGAGTAGGGGCTCTCCTACTTGTATAAGGCTTCTTTTGAGGTTTCAATTTAAGCTCAATTCTTTGCAGCATTTAACCATTAAACAAACACATGAACCTTTTTGGAAGGTGTCCTAGGGAAGTGTGCTAGGGATTGGTTAACTTTGGTGGTTGCCACACCATCAAGACATTATTAGAGATGTAGTTTGAACTGGGAAGGGGACGGGAAAGAGTTGAAGAATTGGTAAAGTGAGATAACATTTCCATCTAGGACTTAATGGGTCCTTTGAGACCAGGCTAACATCGAATATAAATATTGATCTCTTAGGTAAGTATTGTGAAAATTTTAATAGATAGGACTCAATTTACTTTAGCCTTCCTCTTCTCACCATTGTAGTGTTCGGCAAACATCTGAGATGAGTGTTTCTTGAAAGAGCGATTGAAGTGGTTAAGGAAGGGAAATTGTAAATTTTGTAATTTTATTTTATATGTTTAGAACCACTATGGACATGAATGTTTGGACACTTTTTATATTAGTAAGTTAATCGCTCATCTAATGTGTCTTGAACCCACAAGTCACTACCTCATCCCTATCCTCCACCTTACTCTTTAAGAGAAGGATGCTGTTAGAATATGATATGGGAGGTTGAAATCATGATGTGTCTATTTTTTCAAAAGTCCCCATAATTCAATTGTTGAATATTTGTAGAATTTGTACAGGCATTGTCAGAGCTATAAACAATTAATACCTTGCAAGTCACTCATTTATCAAACTAACTGCTTGTCATTCTTGTGCAATATGGCTGTTGCGAATGCTAACGAGATTGAGATTGCATGGCCTGGACCCATTGATGATTCGGTGTTAACTTTGCAAGCCCAACATCGGTCAGATGCTATTTGGGATGGGCAGGTAAAACACAACACTAAAACTAGTTGTCCTCTTTCATATCTTATAACTTTTCTTAGTATAACTTTATGTAAATTCTATATTAATCCATGGTTTTATCATGTGCAGGATTCGGGGGCACTTACTTGTCGTAGTCATAATGAAGAGTTTATCAATCTAGAGCCAATGATGGATGACTGTGTTGTTAACATAATTAAGGGAGTTGGTTTGGAAGGACTCCTCAAGACCCCAGGTAGAGAGATTGATCATGGGTTGATAACAGCCTTAGTGGAGAGATGGTGGCCCGAGACTTACACCTTTCGTATGCCATATGGTGAGGTGACTATCACGTTGTAGGATGTGGAGTTTCTTCTTGGGCTTCTTGTTGATGGTGAGGTTGTAACTAGGAGCACTGAGAAAGTTTGGAAGGACGTGTGTCAGGACTTCCTTGACTTTAGTGTTCCTTTGGATAATATAATGGTGCTGCAAGGCTAGAGGATTGTCATCAAACAACTTTTGAAGCAAGTTGGAATTCCATTGCTGCCTAATGTTGAAGAGGATCAGGTGCATAAATATGCATGGTGCTACATTCTAGCGCTACTAGGGGAAACAATCTTCATGGACAAGTTTGGCGATAGGGTGCATCTAATGTGGGTGCAGTTATTGGAAGACCTTCGTAACCTATGAAGGTATAGTTGGGGAAGTGCTTGCCTTACATGGTTATACAGAAAGTTATGCAAGGCAAGTGATAAGACGACGAGTCAGATTGATGGGTCCTTACTGTTGATCCAGTATTGGGCATGGGTCAGGTTCCCATTTTTGTGCTCGAGTGTTGAGCGTGGCCCGCTAGTAGATGTTTATGGTCCTCGAGTGCATGGTCCATTGTCCCCGAAGTAAGTCTCTACCTCAAACCACCTCATATACATTCTGTGATCATTACCTAACCATGCAACTTGATTACATTATAGATTAATTACATTATAGTTTTAATCATAAGAGTATGTTTGTCGAAAAGTTGTAGATATTGATCCCCTCGTTCTTGATTGTAGGTGGTTGTGGGTCCCAAGTAAGAAAAACAGGCCCTTCAACATCTTTTTGCTCCAGTATCGCAAGCAAATAGCTTCAATGCTATCGGACTAGGTACCAAAATGTGTTTTTTGACATGTTTAGGAACAGGATATAGTTTTGGTGAACTTTGAAAGATGGAAAGTTGCCTAATGTGTTGCCTACTTGTTTTTCGGCTGCTGTAGGTGGTGTGACAACCGTATGAAGTTGAATTAAACGACCTTCCTAAGTATTGCGTTGCAGGGAGGGCAGTGTGGACGGCAACGGTGCCGCTTGTATATTTCCACCTAGTAGAGAAACATACATTGGATCGTGTCGTTCGTTAGTTTGGGATGGTCCAGGAAATTCCCCAACCCGTTAATACTGATATAGTGCTTCATGGGATTGATTTGAGGGGAAAGGTCGGTGTCGATTGGACGCAGAAACATACTGGACATATTCTCGATTGGGGTAATCGATTTGAATGGTGGTGTCAAGCAGTGCTTGGTGATATGCCTCTTCACCATAAGTACTTCGATTGGTTTCATAGTGTAACTTAGAGGTTCATCGATCACGGGGGTGCTAAAATGATTATAATAGTAAGTTCTTTCATTTATCCATTTCTTATTTAGTTTTGGAATTTGTTTCCTTGGGAGCCTTTTGCATTTTGAGTTAGGCATGACTATAGCTAGCTAGGATTTGATGACATCTTGGCCTAGCTAACCCATCTTGACTTTGGCATGCAATCATGATCTTTTCCTCACATTAATTATTGGAAAATGGAAATTCCATATAATTTTCAATTTTTTTTTAATTTATTAAATTTTCATTTAGGGGGTATTTTTGTTGGTAAGCATGCATGAGTGTACTAATTCACCTTATAAAAGCCTAGAGCCTTTTCTACTATTGTAAGGCCATTCATATTGGCTTGAGGATAAGTAGACTATATGTATGATATTATGAATGTGGGATTTTGTATTTCAATTAGTTGTTAATTATTTTCATTCTTTTTGACCCCTAAAACATGGTATTGGGTTGTGATTTATCATCAAAATACAAGCTTAATTTTTTACTTAATCATAATTTTTTAACTTGGTGGAAACTAAAGGAGAAGTTTATATTATGAAGGATTGACATTTGTTGGATATTGCTTGTATGTTCGTCATTCTTTGGTATTATTTCCTACATTATTTTGAAACATTATTAACTTGAAGCAAAATACTCTATGCCAAGTACTCTAGGTGACTGCATTTCATATGTTGTGAAATCTGAGATCCAGAGCTTTGATACTAAAAGAACTTGCATAATAAAGAGGAATTTTACTAGGAAAGGGTGGGGCAAGCTGTATAACATGAGTCAACTTAAAGTGATTAGCCTAAGACTGAAATTTGCAAGACTATGAAGGGAATGTGAAGAGTGGTTAAACTAAGAGGAGCTTATAATAAAACTTTCCTAATTGTTTTTATTTTTAATCTTATAGAATAGGGATTCACAATCATGGAAAAATTGGATAAACTAGTTAATAAGATAGGATCCAAGATATGGTAATTATAATATATAGTAAAATAAACTAGCATGTGACTTGGGTATTGACTTCAATCCAATATGATTGAATTAATTTCATTCATATTTATTAATCTTCTATAAATCATTTGTGTCATTTAATCATTTTGATATTGTATTACTAATAGTAGTTGTGGGAGGAATGAATCTTTCCCCAATCAGGTATTGTCCGCTTTGGGATGGGCAGGGTCCACCCTTGCTCCCACCTGCACAGATTTGCTCAATCCCACATCGGGGAGAGACGACTCTTGCCAGACGTGGCCGTCATCAGCGTGTTGCAACCCCTCAAGTTGTCCCTAGCCCTAACCCCTCTCCACCCACCTTATATCCATCTCGTAGCCCCAACATCCCTCCACCCACCCCACATCTATGTCCTGGGCCCAACATCCCTCCACCCACCCTACATTCATTTCCTGAGCTTTCACCCATTCCATCGTTTGACCTGGGTATTGACTTCAATCCAACCCCTCCTATCATGCACACGGAGCCACCCTCCCATACTAGCTCTATTGGCCTTAGTTCGAGCATCGACCCAGCCCATGCTGACCATGTTCAGAGCAAGGCTCACCAACTACATGTGCATGTGTAGACTGAGCAGGCTGTTGGGTTACCTGTAGAGCCAGAAGGTCAACTGAAATGCACATCAAAGGCACCTCCTTGTGGGATAGGTGGTCACAAA